>NC_135828.1:18715283-19015283 GCF_964213995.1 Mustelus asterias | reverse complement strand
CATAGCGCGGGGGAGTCTGAATCATTGAATGGTTTCAAGAAGGAGATAAATATATTTCTAATAAAAAAAACAGCATTAAGAAGATAGGACAGGCAGGGAGGTGGATTGGAGACCAGGGAGAGATCAGCCATGATCTGATTGAATTGCGGAGCTGGCTCGAAGGGCTGAATTTGCCGCCTCCTGCCCCTAATTCCTATGTTCCGCCTGTGCTAGCCTTTGGTAAAAGCCATAGCTTCCCGCCTGTCCTGATGTGTGCTGGGTTTCTATATCTGGGTCGCTGCTTCCTTCTCTGAATGACTGACTGGAAATTCAGCCGTTGAAAGATCACAGAGAAGCAAGGAAACTCTCCCCACTTTATATCAACACACACTCACGTTCACCCTCACTCTGGCACTCTCTCATGCGCACTCTGGTGCCCTGGCACTCTGGTGCCCTGGCGCCCTGTCACTCTCGCACCCACTCTCGCACCCACTCTCGCGCCCACTCTCGCGCCCACTCTCGCGCCCACTCTCGCGCCCACTCTCGCGCCCACTCTCGCGCCCACTCTCGCGCCCACTCTCGCGCCCACTCTCGCGCCCACTCTCGCGCCCACTCTCGCGCCCACTCTCGCGCCCACTCTCGCGCCCACTCTCGCGCCCACTCTCGCGCCCACTCTCGCGCCCTCTCTCGCGCCCTCTCTCGCGCCCACTCTCGCGTCCACTCTCGCGCCCTCTCTCGCGCCCTCTCTCGCGCCCTCTCTCGCGCCCTCTCTCGCGCCCTCTCTCGCGCCCACTCTCGCGCCCACTCTCGCGCCCTCTCTCGCGCCCTCTCTCGCGCCCTCTCTCGCGCCCTCTCTCGCGCCCTCTCTCGCGCCCTCTCTCGCGCCCTCTCTCGCGCCCTCTCTCGCGCCCTCTCCCGCGCCCTCTCCCGCACCCTCTCCCGTACCCTCTCTCACACTCGGAAGACGAGTTTGGTGACAGTCAGGGTTGAGGATGTTGATGGATTTTCCACCAACAGCCTCTCAGTGCCAATGCCCAGTTGCTGCCCCTTTGTTCAAAACGACCTGTCTAATTTAATAATTGCTCTGCTCACAATAGCAAAACCCGGCTGTGAAAAAACTCTCAGGTGTTTGGAGTGCAAGTCAGGAATGCTGAATTGTAAATGTCAGACATGGGGTAAAGGTCAGACATGGGGTACTCCCACATTACCAAGCTGTGCCCATCACACACTGCTCAACACTGGACTAATGCAGCCCTTTAGAGTGGTACTGATTCCTACAGACCCGAGTAACTTGCTCGGTTCTTTACTGGCACTGTGCTGAGTTAGGTCAGCAATTCAGCTCAGGGGGAAGGGAAAGAGGAGGGGGATAAGAACCAGCATCCATCAGCATTATGGGATGCAGACCCTTTGGCACAGTGGTTAGCACTGCTGCCTCACAGTGCCAGGGACCCAGGTTTGATTCCAGCCTTGAGTGACTGTGTGGAGTTTGCACATTCTCCTCGTCTCTGCGTGGGATTCCTCTGGGTCCTCCGGTTTCCTCCCACAGTCCAAAGATGTGCAGGTTAGAGGGATTGGCTGTGCTAAATTGCCCCTTAGTGTGCAAAGATGTGTAGGTTAGGTGGATTGGCCATGCTAAATTGCCCCTTAGTGTGCAAAGATGTGTAGGTTAGGTGGATTGGCCGTGCTAAATTGCTCCTTCGTGTCCAAAGATATGTAGGTTAGGTGGATTGGCCGTGCTAAATTGCCCCTTCGTGTCCAAAGATGTGTAGGTTAGGTGGATTGGCCATGCTAAATTGCCCCTTTGCGTCCAAAGAAGTGTAGTTTAGGTGGATTGGCCATGCTAAATTGCCCCTTAGCGTCAGGGAGATTAGCCGGGCAATGTGTGAGGTTACAGGGATAGGGCCTGGGTGAGAATGTTGTCAGTGCAGGCTCGATGGGCCGAATGGTCTCCTTCTGCACTGTAGGGATTCTGTGATCCGACGATTTGCAGTTACTGACATCTGTATTTGTTACCTTCCTCTGCAGCTTCTATCTTCATTCCCGGCACATTCTCTCTTTCTGAAAAAGGCCTATTTGCACTGAACAGATATCATGTGATCCCCGCACAGCCCATAGCTATCTTCCCATAATGCATTTACCCACCAAACATGTAAAAGTTAAATGATAAGAAATGTGTTATATTACTCATGCAGTTGACAGATAGGGAATGGATTTTGTTTTTTATAATCCTTTAATGAACAATATTTGGAATTGTTTTAGCTTATGCAGAGAACACGGAACAACCTGAAGCACATGTTTTATTAGACCTCTGTACAATTGCTTTATTCCAATTTAACATTTTTAGTATTTTACAATGTCCATGCATCGAAGAGACAAATCTTTATGCCAAGGTTCCGTACTTCTCTGAACCTTCCATAGAATAGAATCCCTACAATGCACAACAAGGCCATTTACCCATCGAGTCTGCACTGACTCTCTGAAAGGGTATCTTAGCCAGGCACACCCGATCTCCGTAACCCACTCATTTACCATGGCCAGCCCACCTAGCATACACGTGGGACACTAAGGAACAATTTAGTGTGGCTAATCCACCTAACCTGCTTGGCACGGTGGCACAGTGGTTGCCACTGCTGCCTCACAGCGCCAGGGACCTGGGTTCGATTTCCGGCTTGAGGCACTGTCTGTGTGGAGTTTGCACGTTCTCCCTGTGTCTGCATGGGTTTCCTCCGGGTGCTCCGGTTTCATCCCACAGTCCAAAGATATGCGGGTTAGGTGGATTAGCCATTGCTAAATTGCCCTTAGTATCAGAGGGAATAGCTAGGGTAAATGCATGGGGTTATAGGGATAGGGCCTGGGTGGGATTGTGGTTGGTGCAGATTCAATGGGCTGAATGGCCTCCTTCTGCGCTGTAGGATTCTATGATCTTTGGACACTAAGGGACAATTTAGCATGGCCAATCCACCTAACCAAGACATCTTTTGAGTGTGGGAGGAAACCCACGCAGACACAGGGAGAGCATGCAAACTCCACACAGACAGTCACCCAAGGTTGGAATTGAACTGGGGTCCCTGGCGCTGTGAGGCAGCAGTGCTAATCACTGTGCCACTGTGGAACAGGTTTAAATTGACAGGCACATCCCTTCAGCCCCAGGTGTAGAAGGGGCAAAATGAGAAAGCTGTGATACACATTTCTTTCTTCTGTTCCTTCTATTTTCACCATTTTATTGCCTTCACCCCTGGGGACCTGGAAACAATCCTTACCTCACCTGTCTGTTCCTCTACAAACTTCAGACTTTTAAAACCAAAGAATGTGTTGACTTCATGGTTCAGCTTATCTCCTCGCTTCTTTTTGACCTGGCTTCATTCAGAGGCCTTGTTCCCCCAGACACTTCTCTGACTGTGCCCACAAAATGACTGTTTGACCCACCTAATCACTGCCGGCATTTACACTCCACACAAATCTCCTTCCACCCAACTTTATCGTTGTTTTCTTCTCTCCCTCGTGTATGAACCTAGCTTCTCCATAAATGCATCAATGTTGCCTTGCCTCGACACCGCCCCCGCCCTCCCCGCATTCCACATTCTCACGACTTGCTGGTTGACGAAGATTTTCCTCAATTACTTTTTGGAGTTATAGGGCGGCACAGTGGTTAGCACTGCTGCTTCTCAGCATCAGGGACCTGGGTTCAGTTCCCGGCTTGGGTGACTGACTGTGCACAGTTTGCACATTTTCCCCATGTCTGCGTGGGTTTCCTCCGGGTGCTCCGGTTTCCTCCCACAGTCTGAAAGAAAGATGTGCTGGTTAGGGTGCACTGGCCGTGTTAAATTCTCCCTCGGTGTACCCGAACAGGTGCCAGAGTGTAGTGGATTTTCACAGTAGTTTCATTGCAGTGTTAATGCAAGCCTACTTGTGACACTAATAAATAATAAACTTTAAACGCCCTTCTCCCTGAATGCATTAATGTTATTGGCCTCGATGACTCCACATTCTGCATTCTCACCACCCGACTGGCCGAAGGAAATTTCCCTGAATTATTTATTGGAGTTGCTACATAACAGCACAAATCAACTGTGGTTTCATTGTGTGGTTAGCTAGTGCAGGGTTGTTTTGGGAGGTTTTCTTTTGCACATCTTATGGAGGAGTTTATAAAATGATGGTTTATTTTTAATTTGCAGCTATGGAGGACAGAGTATAGAAGATCGCAAGTCGCCAAGAACGATGGAGGACCAGCCTCAGAACAGAATGGTAATGTTTAAGTGGCATATATCATCTTTACCATAAGACATAGGAGCAGAATTAGGCCACTCAGCCCATCGAGTCTGCTCCGCCATTCAATCATGGCTGATTTTTTTCACATCCCCATTCTCCTGCTTTTTCCCCATAACCTCTGATCCCCTTATTAATCAAGAACCTATCTATCTCTGTCTTAAAGACACTCAATGACCTGGCCTCCACAATCTTCTGCGGCAAAGAGTTCCACAGATTCACCATTCTCTGGCTGAAGAAATTCCTCCTCATCTCTGTTTTAAAGGGTCATTCCTTTAGCCTGAGGTTGTGCCCTCTGGTTCTAGTTTTTCCTACTAGTGGAAACATCATCTCCACGTCTACTCTATCCAGGCCTCGCAGTATCCTGTAAGTTTCGATAAGATCCCCCCTCATCCTTTTAAACTCCAATGAGTACAGATCCAGAGTCCTCAACTGTTCCTCATACGACAAGCTCTTCATTCCAGGGACAGAGGCACAATATATAAGTAGCTTGTCCTCCATAGAATGTTGGTCTGACTAACACGGGACTGGAGAGTTGACCGATAAATCAGTGGTTTGAGTAGCAGCACAGACCTCTTCAATCCCTCACGTACCGTATGTCCTTTGCTCTGTTCTGAATATTAAAAATTGCTTACTTGAACAGCTTAATGCTGTCTGTAACGCCAACACAATGTCATTGAACTCAAACCAAGACAGGAAAGCAGCAAATAAAGAACTAAATCACAAGTCTCAAAAAAAACCCAAAGGAAATCTGGAAACTTATAATAATATTAAAGTTTATTTATTAGTGTCACAAGTAGGCTTGCATCAACTCTACAATGAAATTACTGTGAAAATCCCCTTGTCGCCAAACTCCAGCGCCTTTTTGGGTACACTGAGAGAGAATTTAGCACGGCCAATGCACCCTAACCAGCACGTCTTTCAGAGCACCCGGAGGAAACCCACGCAGACACGGGGGGAATGTGCGAACTCCACGCAGACAATGACCCAAGCCAGGAATTGAAGCCAGGTCCACCATCTGCCATGATGGGATTCGAACTCGAATCCCTGAATATTAGCTGAGTTTCTGGATTAATAGTCTGTTGATAATACCACTAGTCCAACACCTCCCTAATCGTCCTTGAGAAGGTACTGGTGAGCTGCCTTCTTGAACTGCTGCAGCCCCTGTGGTGTAGGTACACATGATGTGGAGATGCCGGCGTTGGACTGGGGTAAGCACAGTAAGAAGTCTCACAACACCAGGTTAAAGTCCAACAGGTTTATTTGGTAGCAAATACCATAAGCTTTCGGAGCGCTGCCCCTTCGTCAGATGGAGTGAAAATCTGTTCTCCAACAGTGCACAGAGACACAACATCAAGTTACAGAATACTAATTAGAATGCAAATCTCTACAGCCAGCCAGGTCTTAAAGGTACAGACAATGTGGGTGGAGGGAACATTAAACACAGGTTAAAGAGATGTGTATTGTCTCCAGACAGAACAGCTAGTGAGATTCTGCAAGATCAGGAGGCAAGCTGGGGGGGTTACTGATAATGTGACATAAATCCAACATCCCGGTTTAGGCCGTCCTCATGTAGGTACACCCACAGTGCTATTCGGGAAGGAGTTTCAGGAGTTTTACCTAATGACAGCGAAGGATCGGTGATATATTTTCAAGTCAGGATGGTGCGTGGCTTGGAGAGGAATTTGCAGATAGTAATGTTCTCATGCAGCTGCTCCTCGTCCTTCTGGATGGTAGAGATCGTGGCTTTAGTAGGCGCGGTTGAAGAAGCCTGGGCGAGTTGCTGCAGTGCAGCTTGATGGAGTCTGGGTGATAGTAGCTGTGGCATCCAGAAGCAAGTGTCCAGTTTGGGTCTCGCCCCTGAGGTTCACTTTGCCTTTCACTGGGCTGTGAGAAAGAGTACTGAGTGGAAACAAGAAAATCTCCATGTCAGAGTGAGCAATGCGGCCTATCTGGAACCTGTAGTCCTCCAGACCTGACCTGACCTGACCATCCCAGACAGACAAGGATGTGTAGGGATGTAGGAGTCCGGAGAATAACCCAAAGACCAATTGAAACAAGCACCCAGGTGAACGAATAAAGGACCTGTCATTGAAACTGGGAATCTTAGCCTTGGCCACCGCTATTCCTGCAGACTATCTCCAGGAAGCTCATTCAACTCCAGTGTCCCATGTTGTAATTGGGAACAAAGAATAGGAAAGTAAATTTGTGCTTCCTAAGTGGTGTGATTCGGATCAGAAGATGTCAGATAGTTAGCGACTACAACGTCTTTAAGGTTAAAGAGAAGAAAACCACGTCTGACCACGACTGAGTGCCGGCCCCCACGCTCCGGACAACATGCCATAACCTGCTACTTCACAGAATACTACAGTGCAGAAGAGGCCCTTCAGCCCATCGAGTCTGCACCGACGCATGGAAGGCCCTGACCTGCCCACCTAATCCCACTTGGCCCATAGCCTTGAATGTTCTGGCGTGACAAGTGCTCATCCAGGTACTTTTTAAAGGATGTGAGGCATCCCGCCTCCACCACCCTCCTAGGCAGTGCATTCCAGACCCCCACCACCCTCTGGGTAAAAACGTTTTTCCTCAAATCCCCCCTAAACCTCCCACCCCTCACTTTTAACTTGTGTCCCCTGGTGACTGACCCTTCACCAAAGGGGAACAGCTGCTCCCTATCCACCCTGTCCATGCCCCTCATAATCTTGAACACCTCAATCAGGTCGCCCCCTCAGTCTTCTCTGCTCCAGAGAAAACAACCCAAGCCTATCCAGCTTCTCTTCATAATTTAAATGTCCCATCCCAGGCAGCATCCTGGTGAATCTCTTCACTTGTTGGGTTGTGAATGTTGGGTGAGGATTGCAATAGCTTCAGGTGCAATGCCCCCTCCACAATAAATAGTTTGCAGCCGTTCACAGCCTGGGCCAGTGATGGGCAACCCGGGCCAGTGATGGGCAACCCAGGCTAGTGAGTGGGCCTCCTTCACCTCAGTGAGCTGCAAGGTTGAAATTGGGCTCATTCACTAACCGTGAATAAGATTAAATACATTTAATACACAGGGAGTATCTCTTCATGAGTTATAGAAAATGCTTCATCACTTATCCATTAGTACAACCATCATCAACTTCAAATGGTAAAAACAAAAGCAATATTTGCACTTTGGAAGCAAAAGGAGTGCATGGCTCTCGCAGCCAATATTGTGAGCAATCATCATCGAATCCCTACAGTGCAAAAGGAGGCCATTTGGCCCATTGAGTCTGCACCAACTCTCCGAGACAGCATCTTATCCAGGGTCACTCCCCTGCCCTATCCCCGAACGCTGCACATGTATCCAACTTACGCACCTTTGGGCACCAAGGGGCAATTTAGCACGGCCAATCCATCGAAACCTGCACATCTTTGGACTGTGGGAGGAAACCCACGCAGACACAGGGAGAATGTGCCAACTCCACACAGAGACTCACCCGAGATCGGAATTGAACTTGAGTGTCTGGCGCTGTGAGGCAACAGCGCTAACCACTGTGCCACCCGTGGCATACCAGCTTGGAAGGCCCTTTTTCAGCTTTACACTTCATGTTACAGTTAAGAAAGCCCACCAAAACCTTTACTTTCTCAGACGACTAAGGAAATTTGACATGTCAGCTACGACTCTCACCAACATTTACAGATGCACCATCCCCTACACTCTGGTGCCTGTTTGGGTCCACTAAGGGGGCAATTTACCACGGCCAAGGCACCTAACCAGCACATCTTTCGGACTGTGGGAGGAAACCGGAGCAACCGGAGGAAACCCACGCAGACACTGGGAGAACGTGCAAACTCCACACAGACAGTGACCCAAGCCGGGAATCGAACCCAGGTCCCTGGCACTGTGAGGCAGCAGTGCTAACCACTGTGCCACCCATAGTACGCACCTCTCTTCACTTGCCCTTGCTTTACGTGCAAATTACTTTAATGGTTAGAAAACAAAAAGCTACAAGGGTGGAAACAAGCGGAATCTGGCAGCTCTGTACGTGAGCAATGGTTAACACATGTGGGCCGCACTCAGATCCAGATGGGCTGCGTGTGCCCCCCCCTGTCCTCCCCCCAGGCCACTGGTTGTCCACCACTGATCTAGCCTCACTCACTCCCTCACTCTCCTCCCACCACCTGGCTGCTGATGCTACCAACCAGGCCGTGCCTTCCTAAGAGAGGAGAAGTGAAAAGTATAAAGAAAACTGAAGCTTACTGACACTGAGCCAAGCGTTTGAAGTTAAATTTGAGTCCGGTGTTTGAGGTGCCTTGGAAGATCCCATCGACCGGCCTGGGGGAAGTTAATTGTGTTTTAAGAATAAATAGCGAATTACAGCATAAAAATCTATATATTCATTTTGGGTTACAACATTAGTTGATCAATTGAAAGAGCACTGAAGGAAAGCTCATCAATTATAAATAAGAAGCTGACTGGATGGGAACATGTCTGGGGAATCACACAAATAGCACAGAACTTCACTGGCAAAAGGCATATTGTCTATTGTCAGATTATTGGAAGCCGCATCTGGAGACAGAGTCTGCCTCTGGTTGGAGATGCAGCAATAACACTATAGTCAAGAAAGCCCACCAACGCCTTTACTTTCTCAGACGGCTGAGGAAATTTGGCATGTCAGCTACGCCTCTCACCAGCATTTACAGATGCACCATCCCCTACACTCTGTTCGGGTACACTGAGGGAGAATTTAGCACGGCCGATGCACCCTAACCAGCACGTCCTTCAGACTGTGGGAGGAATCCGGAGCAGACACGGGGAGAACATGCAGACCTCACACAGACAGTGACCCAAGTCGGGAATCAAACCCGGGTCCCTGGTGCTGTGAGGCAGCAGTGCTAACCCACTGTGCCACCAGAATTCATCAATAGCTCCACTATTATTGTACCATACAACTACCAGAACTGTGGAAGACAAACGAGATGGATCTTGGTCTTTTATCATCTCAATATTCTCCATGTTCTTAATATGTAAAACATTCATTAACTGAGCTATTAATCCATTTTGTTTTCAACATGTAATATCTCCATTCATGTAACAGATAGAAGAGTGTGGTCGGATTTAATTCCATTTGTTTACCAGCATCTGCTAACAGTCATTTCTCCCTTTTGAGTTTCCTTATGTCTAAACCTTGGACGCCTAAAGGATACTGGTCACAGCACACAACCCAACAATGTTGTGTTTAAACCTCTCGCAACTGCCTCACATTCCTGTTTCTTCCTGAATCAAATGACACCCATTGTGGAAGTTGACACGAGTTTGATAAAAACTTCTAATTGCCTGGTCTGTTTCCGAGAATCATAGAATCCCTACAGTGCAGAAGGAGGCCATTCAGCCCATCCAATATGCACCGACAACAATCCCACCCAGGCGCCATCCCCACAATCCCACGTATTTACCCCGTTCCTGACACTAAGGGACAATTTAGCATGGCCACTCAGCCTAATCTACACATCTTTGGAGTATGGGAGGAAGCCGGAGCACCTGGAGGAAACCCACGCAGACATGGGGAGAACGTGCAGAGTACACACACAAGTGACGCAAACCAGGAATTAAACCCGGGTCCCTGACGCTGTGAGGCAGCAGTGCTCGCCACAATGTTTCTACATCATTGAATCATAGAATCCCTACAGTGCAGAAGAGGCCATTCAGCCCATCGCGTCTGCACCGACTCTCTGACAGGGTATGTTACCCAGGCCCTCTCCCCTGCCCTATCCCTGTAACCCCACACATCTAAGCTACCTAATCCAGCTAACCTGTACATCTTTCAACACCAAGGGGCAATTTAGCATAGCCAATCCACCTAACCCGCACATCTTTGGACTGTGGGAGGAAACCGGAGCACCCGGAGGAAACCCACGCAGACCACGGGGAGAACGTGCAGACTCCGCACAGACAGTGACCCAAGCCGGGAATCGAACCCGGGTCCCTGGCGTTGCGAGGCAGCAGTGCTAACCACTGTGCCGCCCACACGACCTTGGACATTCACTCAGCCCAAGCAGTGGGGATCCAGCACTTCTTAATGGAGGAGGGAGCGCCGGACAGTTGGTGAGCTCCTCAGGACCATCGGGGGGGGGGGAGTTTTCCCAGTCACCCTGTTGCTTTGAGAAGTGATGTATGCCGGAGAGGAGAGAGTGTGTGAAAAAGGTGGCCCTTGAGGGATATTAAATTTTTAAAAATCTAAACCCGTAGGTTAAAATTGAACAAACCGCGACTCTGCGAATGCTGACAATCGCACATTGCATTGTCAGGTCTGCAAACCTTGTTTTCCCCTTTCGCTAACAGAAAATAAGTGGCCAATAATCGGTTTTGAATAACTTGCGCACTGGTATGTGGCTGGGAATTAAATAGTAATTTTCCTATTGTTGTTGGTAATTACAGCCTCAATTATCACCAGGTACTCGCGAGCGGAGTTGGAACTCATAACCGGGTAATCGCTGCTCTGACTGGTACTGTAGAACTGAATGCTTTTGTTTATCGATTGATAGTAGAGAAATGTCGGGCACATACGACCAAGGATGACTCACCGCTGACCTAACTGTGCAAGTTAGAAGGCATTTAATAATGCTCAAATCTGGATTCCTGATTAGAGCGCAGCTTTACTGCGATTAAAATTTAATTAAGATGGGATGTTCCCTCCCATTACTGGACAGACAGGGATTAACCTGGATGTTTACTGTGAGAACTACCTGTTTGCCATTAAAAAAGCATCGACTTGACTAGCATATTTCCCTGAAGTAATAACAACCCTGCCTTTTAATATTCCTCCACCGCAGGTTACAGATGGGAACGACATCTTGTCCTTTGTCAAGAGCTAAGCAGAAACAGCGCGCTGTCGGGGAAGCAGAGGAAGAGGTTGCCTGCAGTCACGGCACTGGCCATCTCGAGGTAAGTCTTGCCTTTCTAGAGGGCAGAGAGTGCATCTCAGGACCACGAGGTCGCAACCACACTGCGACCTCAGGGACTGAACATCACTTCTGCCAGTTCTGTATCCCACGTCCTGTTTCATAGAATCCCGACAGTGCAGAAGGAGGTCACTTGACCCATCGAGTCTATCTCTATCACCCCATGCATTTACCCTAAGCTACTCCCCCTGACACTAAGGGGCAATTTGGCATGGCCAATCCACCTAACCCACACATCTTTTGGACTGTGGGAGGAAACTGGAGCACCCGGAGGAAACCCACACAGACACGGGGAGAACGTGCAAACTCCACACAGACAGTGACCCAACCTGGGTCCCTGGCGCTGTGAGGCAGCAATGGTGGCACAGTGGTTAGCACTGCTGCCTCACAGCGCCAGGGACCTGGGTTCGATTCCTGGCTTGGGTCACTGTCTATGCGGAGACTGCACATTCTCCCCATGTCTACATGGGTTTCCTCCGGGTGCTCCAGTTTCCTCCCACAGTCTGAAAGACGTGCTGGTTCGGTGCATTGACCATGCTAAATTCTCCCTCAGTGTGCCCGAACAGGCGCCAGAGTGTGGCGACTAGGAGATTTTCACAGTAACTTCATTGCCGTGTTAATGTAAGCCTGCTTGTGACTAATAAATAAACGGTTCGACCACCGTGCCACCCACAATTAGTGGGAAAGTTTTATCACCATCTAGAATGAAGAGAAACATAAATCTAATTTTCCTTCCAAGTCAAGTGTTGTTCAGAATGCGGTCATTGGTATTTCTTCAATTGGTTTGCCATGTCAGAGCCTACTGAATTTGAGAATTGACCATGCAGCGAACTTCAATCCCAAAATTCAGCCTCTTCTGCAGGGAGTGGTCAATGTTTCTTGAGGTACCGCTACTCCTTTCCCTCTTTTGGAGTCAAGAGCAGAAGATGCACTAACAGCTCACAGTTAATTGCTTGACCAGGTGGGTGGCACACAGACATCACATGCAAATCATAGAAACCCTACGGTGCAGAAGGAGGCCATTCGGCCCATCAAGTCTTCACCAACCACAACCCCACCCAGGCCCTATCCCCACAACCCCACATATTCACCCCACTAATCCTTCCAACCTACGCATCCCAGGACACTTAGGGGCAATTTAGCACGGCCAATGCACCTAACCCGCACATCTTTGGACTGTGGGAGGAAACCGGAGCACCCTGACGAAACCTACACAGACACGGGGAGGACGTGCAAACCCGCGCAGAAAGTGACCCAAGCTGGGAATTGAACCCAGAACCCTGGCTCTGTGAGGCAGCAGTGCTAACCACTGTGCCACCCCAGATGACGTGGAGAGTTTATTGTGAGAGTTGAACAGCTTTTTGAAGGAATTGGATTGAGGGATATTGGTTTCTGGAGTGATCCACGCACACATGCACGCGACATAGTTCCCTATACAGAAGGGCCAATGCCACATACAACAACCACCCTCCAGAACTGCTTACCAAGTGGCTGTCTTTTTTTTTATTCATTCGTGGGACATGGGCGTCACTGGCTGGCCAGCATTTATTGCCCATTCCCTAGTTGCCCGAGAGCAGTTGAGAGTCAACCACATTGCTATGGCTCTGGAGTCACATGTAGGCCAGACCAGGTAAGGACGGCAGATTTCCTTCCCTAAAGGACATTAGTGAACCAGATGGGTTTTTCCAACAATCGACAATGGTTTCATGGTCATCGGTAGATTCTTAATTCCAGATATTTTTTGATGAATTCAAATTCCACCATCTGCCGTGGCGGGATTCGAACCCGGGTCCCCAGAACACTAGCTGAGTTTCTGGATTAATAGCCTCACGATAATACCACGAGGCCATCGCCTCCCCCTTCTTCACGTAGGAATGCCCAGAGCTGCTGGACAATTGCAGGGTGGCATCATCAGATCCAAATACCACATTCCAGCAATGCCCATAGATAATCAGGAGCAGCCACCTTGGCTGATCATTTCTCTCCTCCTCCTCCCAGGGTTCCTGGAAGCAAATTGTACAACCCCCTGCCTGAGATCAATTAACTCAGCATAACCTGGGATCTTTCTGCCCTTCCATGGTTCAGCATCCGCCAAATAACCTCTGTGGGGAGACAGGCAACTTCAGCCGGCAACAAGCAGACAGCTGAGTGGCATAGAATCATAGCATTCCAACAGTGCAGGAGGAGGCCGTTCGGCCCATCGAGCCTGGTCAGCAACAATCCCACCCAGGTCCTGTCCTCGTAACACCTAATTACCCTGCCAATTCCCCTGACACCGAGGGGTAATTTACCATGGCCAATCCACCTAACCCGCACATCTTTGGACATTGAGGGGCAATTTACCATGGCCAATCCATCTAACCTGCACATCTTTGGACACTAAGGGGCAATTTAACATGGCCAATCAACCAAACCCGCACATCTTTGGACTGTGGGAGGAAACTGGAGGAAACCCATGCAGACACGGAGAATGTGCCAACTTCACACAGACAGTCATCCAAGGTCGGAATTGAACCCGGGTCCCTGGAGCTGTGAGGCAGCAGTGCCAACCATTGTGCCACTGTGCTGCCATGGCATACCAGCTTGGAAGGCCTTTTTCAGTTTTACACTTCATGCTCAATATGGTCTGATCTTTTCCTGGTGGCATCCGTTTAAAGGTTGCAAATGATGGACGAGTTCTTCTCATCGTGGGCGGCACAGTGGTTAGCACTGCTGCCTCACAGCGCCAGGGACCCGGGTTCGATTCCTGGCTTGGCCCCGTGTCTGCAGGGGTTTCCTCCGGGTGCTCCGGTTTCCTCTCACAGTCCAAAGATATGCAGGTTAGGTGGATTGGCCATGGTAAATTGCCCCTTGGTGTCGGGGGATAAGCAGAGTAAATACGCAGGGTTACGGGGATAAGCTGGGATTGTTGTCGGTGCAGACTCGATGGGCCGAATGGCCTCCCTCTGCACCAGAGGGACTCTACGATCCCACTCTGGTTTCCCAGTGATGGATCCTGTCCTGAATGCATTCCTTACGTTGAACAGTCCTGTTGCAGAGACGATATAGAACGGGAAGTCTAAATGGGAAAATAGTCGAGCTTGAACTAAACTTCCAGTATAAGGAACGCTTTCTCCAGGTTGCTGAGGAGCTAGTTTGTTGGAATAAACTGGAGCTCAGAGCATCGCAAAAATGTTGATGTTTCAAGTGAAAAATGAGAGATCTTTGAGCCGCAGTGCCATCATTCAACTTGATGCGTTTGGGTAGTGTTAATAGTCTCTGACTTCTTCCTTACAGGAATCATGCAAAGTTACTTGCGGGTGATTCATGGGGCAGAGTCTACTGTTGGTCTGTGGAAGGCTGAAATAATAACTGCGACGGGGAGATCGATGATGATGGATTCCATAAAGGCGAAAACTGCCTCCAGTGAAGAATATATTGGCTGAAGAAGCATCTGCTCCGAGAATTTCCCGCTGCGTGACTGAATTGGCAGACGTTCGGGGTAAAATATTCATTTGAACTGGCCCAGATGCAAAGTTTCGTCAATTGTACAATCATTTTTAAGCATTGGAATTTGTTAGCACCTTACTGGAAGTGAAGACTTTACGCACTGGAACATTTTACACGTACACAAGTTCACAGATCTTAGAGCGCACCGTCTTGCGGATTGGACTTCTCCGGGATGTAAGGCGGAGGAGAACAGTGCTGAGAATTCCTGACTTGACTTGTGGAATTCCCTGGCCTCCCGTTGCTGTGACACTGAAGGTGTCGCCAGTTGAACTCGCCACCAGTGTGGTCCTGCCTAGTGAGAATGCAGTTGGTGGCAACAGCCCTCGGGATAATACGGTGCATGTTGGTGCAACTCCATCTGAATGGACGTACATGCATTTTGGACCTTGAAGCTTAACAGGGACATGGTCCGCTGGGATATCACCCACTGGGACTGCGATGCATAGCATGTATATATGGATCAAAGGCAAAAGTTTAAGTAGAGCTACTAAGTTGTAAAGTAGCATTTTATCAGCTTCTGCACTCAGTTGCTTGTTGCGATTTAGACTTCACACTTAATTGTATTCCATAGAATCCCTACAGTGCAGAAGGAGGCCATTCGGCCCATTGAGTCTGCAAATCCGCACATATATACCCTACCAGTCCCCCCTGACAGTAAGTGGCAATATAACATGGCCAATCAACCTGACCCGCACATCTTTTAACTGTGGGAGGAAACCGGAGCACCCGGAGGAAATCCACGCAGACACGGGGAGAATGTGCAGATTCTGCACAGACAGTGACCCAAGCCGGGAATCGAACCCGGGTCCCTGGCGCTGAGAGGCAGCAGCGCTAACCACTGTGCCACCGTGCCGCCCTATCCCTGTAACCACACACATCTATAGCTAATCCATCTATTGTCGAACAGATGTATTGACAGGGAGGCTCATCTGGAGGGTGAGGAATTTATTTCACATTTTTAAGACAGTGAAGTTCCCTCCAGCTGTCGAAACAAATTCTATTTTTCCTTTGGCTGTTTTGGAGTGCGTCTTGGAGTGACATCAGTTCCTGTGCCGGCAGCCCACTGGGATCTGAAAATCAGCAGGATTAATCGTGTCCTCCAGGCATTCGTGTTAAAAGGCAAAATTTGCCAACGTTTGGGCCCACAGATTATGTAATAAAGTTCCCGATTCAGGAGAACAGATGTCCCCGTGGTAATATCGGACGTGGGGGCGGGAAGGACAATTATTCTGAGGAGAGATTTTATTCTGACCATCGGGATCGGCTAGGTATTTGAAATCAGGATTGTAATTGGTCAAAAAGCTTAATGAGTTAAAGTGCCAGATTCGCTTTTTTTTTTGCCACTGGAAGATGGGGTGGTGAGAATTTGGGAGTGTCACCGTGGATTTAATTTGTCCTCCCTCAATTTTATCATTTAGCAGTAAGGAGTATATCCAGCTGATGTTTCATTTGGCTCCTCCTCGCCAGCTATGGTCTTCAGGGAGATCGCACTCGTGTTTGTGTTCGTACCTCGATAGAATTCCATTGTCTGTAATCGTGTAAATACAGATGATCAAATAAAGTTTGGCGAAGCAGGAAGAGATTGCGAACACAAATTAGCTTTGTTCTTTTTCTCTTTGCAGATGTTGGGGTCTGTGGTTTTGGAGAGTACAGCATTTCTCTGTGATATGTGTTTTCAATTAGGGTTGTACATTAACCCGTAACAGTTTAATATAACAAAACATGGCCAAATGTCTCATTCCTCCCATCATTTAAGAATAGAATGAAAATTATTAGCACATGTTTTCAGAAAAAAGGACCATTCCACTGGCTTTTATTTTAATAGTCTATCTGATCCACTACTTTTATTAAGGGGTCTGCCCAGCTCTCATTCTGCTCTCTCTGACTTTGTGTACGTCACAAAGGGATTAGCCAGTTCATTGTGGGCCTGTACAATTCTCACAGGTTTGTAATGGGTCTGTCCAGTTCTCACTGCTTTAGAATAGATCTGTCCGGTTCTCACTGCTTTAGAATAGATCTGTCCAATTTTCACTGGTTTGGAATAGGTCTGTACAATTCTCACTGTTTTAGAATAGATCTGTACAATTCTCACTGCTTTGGAATAGATCCACACAATTTTCATTGCTTTATAAGTGGCCTGTGCCACGCTTATTCTGAGATGATAAGAAATAGGAGCAGACTTCTCTCTTGCACACATTCTCTCTTCCACCTTCTTCCGTCAGGAAAAAGATACAAAAGTCTGAGGTCGCGTACCAACTGACTCAAGAACAGCTTCTTCCCTGCTGCCATCAGACTTTTGAATGGTCCTACCTTATATTAAGTTGACCTTTCTCTACACCCTAGCTTATGACTGTAACATTATATTCTGCACCCTCTCCTTTTTTTCCTCCCCTGTGTACTCTATGAACTATACGCTTTGTCTGTATAGTGCGCAAGAAACAATACTTTTCACTGTACACTAATACATGTGACAATAATAAATCAAATCACATTACAATGTTCCTTTGACTTGATCGAGGGCCTCTCCAACTTTCACTCCATTGTATCCTCACTCTAGTTCATAAAGAATTTGTACTATTCTTCATAGAAACCCTACAATGCAGAAAGAGGCCATTTGGCCCATCGGGTCTGCACCAACCACAATCCCACCCAGACCCTATCCCCATATCCCTACATATTTTACCCACTAATCCTTCTAACCTACGCATCTCAGGACACTAAGGGGCAGTTTAGCATGGCCAATCAACCTAACCCACACATCTTTGGACTGTGGGAGGAAACCGGAGCACCCGGAGGAAACCCACGCAGACACGAGGAGGATGTGCAAACTCCACACAGACAGTGACCCAAGCTGGGAATCGAACCCAGGTCCCTGGAGCTGTGAAGCAGCAGTGCTAACCACTGTGCTACTGTGCCACCCATAAGTGTTAAGTGTTTGCCCAACTTTTATTTTAGTTTATACAGAATTGATGCCATTTCTACTCCATGTCATCAAAAAATGTGCTTCACTCTCACTCAGTTTTAGAAAGAGTACATCAAGTCTCTATTTCACTTTTGTCCGTGCTCTCTGCATCATATGTTCAGGAATGTGCTTGAATCATCCAATGTTTCATTATATTGTAACATAATTCAAGACTAAAGTTTATTTATTAGGTCATAAGTTGGCTTACATTAACACTGCAATGAAGTTACTGTGAAAATCCCCCAGTCGCCACACTCCGGCGCCTGTTCGGAGGGAGAATTTAGTGTGACCAATTCGCCTGACCAGCACGTCTTTCGGACTGCGGGAGGGAAACAGAGCACCCGGAGGAAACCCACGCAGACACGGGGAGAACGTGCAGACTCTACACAGACAGTGACCCGAGCTGGGAATCGAACCCGGGTCCCTGGCGCAGTGAGGCAGCAGTGCTAACCACTGTGCCACCGTGCCGCCCATAACAATAAGCATAACAATAGCATCGTATTGTCGATCTGAATTGATTGCTGAGACGTGGGCCGGAATTCTACCCCCCCAAAAAATTCTAAGTGTCAAATTTGCGTGAAAACTGGAGTAAATCCCGCTGTTTTTTTTTCCCAGTGGGAGTTTTGAAATGAATCTTCCACTGCAGAGTGCACTGGCGTGAATCATGCTGAAAATCTGTGGGTGGGAGCTATTCCTGTTGGAGAGGCTGGCCATGATGTGGAGATGCCGGCGTTGGACTGGGGTAAACACAGAGGTTTAACAACACCAGGTTAAACAGCAGAGCGCTGAGTGGGCCACTGCGCGTGCGCTGTTCTGACAGAGTGGAGATCAGCGCGTGCTCAGTGGCCCCTGTCTGCCAGCCTCCCGCTTGCTGGCCAGCCCCGCGACTCCCCCCAGCTCTCCGCACCCCCCCACGGCCCGATCCCTGGCCCACCGACCATGTCCGGGTCCGGCCACAACACCCCCTCCCCTCCCCAATCTCATCCCCTGTGATTTCCCTCCTCCCCCCCCACCCCACCGGCAGTCCCGAACCAACCCCCCCTCCCATGCAGTCCCGACCCCCCCCTCCCCCCACCCCCACCCCCTCAGCAGGCTGACCCACCCCACCTCGCCCCGGTGGCCAGGCCTGATCGCTGGTCTCCCTTCCCTCCCCCACCTATCCCTATGCAGAGTGGCAGTGGGATGCCCCACCCACACCGACTGCCCTGCCCCCTAGGCCCCACCCCCTTGGCACTGCCCATTGCCCGATGGGCAGTGACATGGTCGATGCAGGAAGGATATTTCCTCTGGCTGTGGGGGGGGGGGGGGGAGGGGCGATCGAAAACCAGGAGATGCAGTCTCAGAATAGACGATTGAGATGAGGAGGAAGTCCTTCACTCAGCGTGAGGTGAATCGTTACCTCAGCGGGCTGCGGAGTCACTGAATATATTCAAGACAAGAGATTGATAGATCTCAAGATATTAAAACTGTGAAGGGATATGGGGATAATGCGAATGGTGTTAAGACAGATCGACCATGATCTACATCAATGGCAGAGCAGGCTCGAGGGGCTGAATGGCCTACTCCTGCTCCTATTTCCTATGATCCAAGGGCCCTAAACTTAAGTTGAGACAGTTTGCCCTTGCTGAAGTGGTTGCCTCGGAGAATGGTTGCCTCATTAGACAGACAGATGTTACAGTTGTTACACCGGCGGGACTTTCTCATCCTGCTGCAATGAACGGAGATTTGGCTGGGTCTCCGACCTCGCTGGAGCAGGAGCGTGGCGTGAACGGCTGGTCAGATCACACCCTTCTACTTTCATCTCTGTCTTTATTCCTTTCCCGTTTGCCTCTGCCCATGTGGAGCTGAGGGTCTGTCTTCCCTGTGCAGAGTCTCATCAGTACCACCGGGACTGGTTGCCATCCCTCACTTTGTGTGTGGGGATTCCCGCGTGGAAGCGTTCCTCAAATCCAGCCATTTCCCAGGGGCAATCATTGAGAGAGCAAGACAATCGTCCAACAATTCCAGCCGAGTCCCCGTGATGAGTGACAACTCATCGAGGTTTCGATTGCTTTTCCTTCTCACGGCGGGGGGTGGTAAACACAGGAGCTCTTGTCCAAAACAGGACACTCGCAGATCCGGTAAAGGCATCAAATGGAACAGCACGAGATACTGGGAAAGAAGCATACCGGGAGGGGGAGCGAGGGAGACATAACGCAACAGCAGAATTCGACATTTCCCTGCTAATTCTTCGCAGGGTTTATAAAACATTGGAAAGGTGCCAAGTGTAAGAATTCATGCCACGAGGATGCAGCACTTTTATTTTGTGGGTCTTTGGATGAAGATTAAAAAGCAACAAACCTGAGATTATATTTAGAGTCATTGAGAAAACCTGGTGACATAAGAACAAAAGGGTGCGTCTGATTTGCATTATCATAGAAACCCAACAGTGCAGAAGAAGGCCATTCGGCCCATCGAGTCTGCACAATCCCACCCAGACCCTATCCCCGTAACCCCACATGTTTACCCCACGAATCCCTCTAACCTACGCGTCCCAGGACACTAAGGAATAATTTAGCACGGTCAATCAACCTAACCCGCACATCTTTGGGAGGAAACCGGAGCACCCGGAGGAAACCCACGCAGACACGGGGAGAATGTGCAAACTCCGCACGGACGGTGACTCAAGCTGGGATTCGAACCCGGGTCCCTGGAGCTGTGAGGCAGTAGTGCTAACCATTGTGTCACCCTGCTGCCACAATTGTGTCGGAAGGGCTGGACTGACAAGTTGGCCATTCCCTGACTCATGGCTTGAAGGGTCAAAGCTAAGGTGAAGGTGAGTTGGAAAAGCTGTAAGATTCCGGTGGCGAGTTCCAAAATTAGGGTGGGGGTGGGGTGGGTGGGGGGCGGGGAGGGGGGGGGGTGGTGGGGGGGGCAGTGTAAAGTGCACAGCCTGCTGTTAAAAATAGCAGAGGCTTGGCAGCTTGCGGGACTGTGCCACACGACATGTGTGTGTGTGTGTGTGTGAGCGCATGCCATCATTTGCCACACTCCCGCGTGTCAGAGATCAGGAAGCCACTCCTATCCAAGCTGTTTCTCTTTGCATGAACATGTCCCAGCTCGCTCATTAGTCGACTTAATTCACACCTTGCGGACCTGGAATTTAAAAATGCATCGGCTCCACAGTGCGGGGAAAAGAGGAAAACCAGGAAGCATGCACCTTCACACCTGCCATAAGCAATCGAGCTCTTGCCAAACCGAGACCACGAGAGCAATCAGCTGAACAGTGTGGCCAAACAATCCTAGCTTCATTGTTTGGAGTTTCCATTAAGTCACTGGAAAAGAAATCTCCACCAGTGTGCAAGGTCTGAGCTCAGGTAGAACAATGTCTTGTTCCTATCAAACTGCTAACATTGCACCCAATTAAGAATTTATTGATTAGTGTCACAAGTAGGCTTACATTAACACTGCAATGAAGTTTCTGTGAAAATCCCCCAGTCGCCGCACTCCGGCGCCTGTTCGGATACACTGAGGGAAAATTTAGCACGGCCAATGCACCCAACCCACATATCTTGGGACACTAAGGGGCAATTTAGCACGGCCAATCCACCTAACCGGCACATCTTTCTGACTTTGGGGGGAAACCGGAACACCCAGAGGAAACCCACGCAGACACGGGGAGAACGTGCAGACTCCGCACAGGCAGTGACCCAAGCTGGGAATCGAACCCGGGACCCTGGTGTTGTGAGGCAGCAGCGCTGAGCTTAGGGTGACACGGTGGCACAGTGGTTAGCTCTGCTGCCTCACAGCATAGCTAATCCCCCTAACCTCCACATAGGGTGGCACGGTGACACAATGTTAGCACTGCTGACTCACAGCGTCAGGGCCCCCGGTTTGATTCCCAGCTTGGGTCGCTGTCTGTGTGGAGTTTGCACGTTCTCCCCGTGTCCGCGTGGGTTTCCTCCGAGTGCTCCAGTTTCCTCCCACAGTCCAAAGATGTGTACGTTAGGTGGATTGACCTTGCTAAATTGCCCTTTAGTGTCCAAAGATGTGTAGGTTAGGGTTCGATTCCCGGCTTGGGTCACTGTCTGTGCAGAGTTTGCTTGTTCTCCCTGTGTCTTGGGTTTCCTCCGGGTGCTCCGGTTTCCTCCCACAGCCCATAGATGTGCGGGTTAGGCGAACTGACCGTGCTAAATTGCCCCTTAGTGTGCGGGGGACTAGCTAGGATAAATGCATGGGGTTATGGGGGATAGGGCTGGGTGGGATTGTGGTTGGTACAGACTCGATGGGCCGAATGGCCTCCTTCTGCACTGTCGAATTCTATGATCAATACCCATTTCTCCTCACCCGTCATTTCAGAAGAAGATTTGTGGCAAACCGCTCTTTGCAAATATCTCTGCAGACGAAGTTTTTAAAAAGTGTGAGCTTTTAAAAAGGCTGAGAGTCATGATCAGCAACACATGTTCGCGCAAATCATTTTGACGACTTTGAAGTTTACGAGGGAGCTGGGTTTCATTTTTATTTTTCGCAAGCTTGTGTTGACAAACTTAAAGAGTTTGCATTTTTGTCGAGCGTCTTATTCCACCAGGAAGGAATGTTGCAATGAAAGATAACCCGGCATCAACGTTCCTCACAAGATCTGCCGCAGATTATGGCGCGGCCCAGACATTAGCCGGGAACATGGAACCAACCAGGGAAGCTCGAGAATGTTTAACGCGACTGACGCCGTGACGAGGAGATGGAAAATGCCCAGCAGACCTGGGATCGTTTTTCCTTTGCGTTCGTCACGCTCAGCAAAAAAAAGTCATTGCAATCAAACACCAGAGAATATGTTTTCATTTCCTGCGAATGTGCCTGAAAATCTGGTTGTAATTTGGGCATCTGAGCAAGCAGAAACTCGAGTCAGAATCTCTGTAACTGGAGAGTTGGCCCTTTCACTCGAGGAGCTGAATTTGGCTGGAAGGTTGCTAGGCCCTTGACAAAACTGACTGGATTTCATGGAATCACTACAGTGCAGAAGGAGGCCATTCAGCCCATCGAGTCTGCACTGACATTCCAGCAGAGGATCCCACACAGGTTCTTCCCATAACCCCACATTTTTACCCCACAGACTTCCCCTGACCTACACCTCCCTGAACACTAAGGGGCAATTTAGCATGACCAATCCACCAAGCCTATACATCTTTGGCTACTAAGGGACAATTTAGCATGGCCAATCCACCTAACCTGCACATCTTGGGACATGAAGGGGCAATTTAGCGTGGCCAATCCACCTAACTCACACATCTTTGGACACTGAGGGGCAATTTAGCATGGCCAATCCACCCAACCTGCATATCTTTGGACTGTGGGTGGAAACTGGAGCACCCGGAGAAAACCCACGCAGACACGGGGAGAACGTACAGGCTCTGCACAGACAGTAACTCAAGCTGGGAATCAAACCGGGGACCCTGACGCTGTGAGGCAGCAGTACTAACATTGTGTCACTGTGCCACCCTATGTGCAGGTTAGGTGGATTGGCCATGCTAAATTGTCCCTTAGTGTCAGGGGGATTAGTAGGGTAAATATGTGGGGTAATGGGGAAAGGGCCTGGGTGGCATTGCTTGTTGGTGCAGGCTCGATGGGCCGAATGGCCTCCTTCTGTACCGTAGTGATTCTATTCTATTCTAAACATATGTCTGACTGGCACCCTTTTTATCTCCTGTTTGCATGTTCCCAATGACCGGCCTGAACTCCTCTTTTCAAATTCTTTTCCGTTGGATCTCAGAATGGTCCCTTTTTATCCCATTTGCATCTTCCCTGTCAAATACCCTTGTCCTCAGCTTGCCTTTCTCCTTTGCAATGAATCTAACTGCAACCACACTCAAGGCTTCCAGGATCTTTCCCTATTTTTAGTTGTCCTGCGTTACTTGCATCTGTTGATGACCCAAAACCACAGCAAGTAGTGTTTGCTTCCTAGTGGGACTCGAAATACACTGATTGAGAAAATAGCCTTGCGTTACACTGCAAAAAAAAAATCTCCTCTCTTTAACCACAAACATTTTCCCTGTTCCAATCTATTTTTGGATGATCAACATCTCCTGGAGTTCTAACGTCGCAGTTATATGGGTCTCTCTAATCAGTCCACAAGTTACACCCTCCTCTACATTACAACATCGTCCAATGGTATTTGTTCTGACTTCTGAGCAATTAAAAGCAGCAGTTTGAAAGAGGACAGGAGGTTTTTCCGAATCTGAATGATTCACTTTCGCTCACAGCTCAAGGACATGATACATTCAGGTTTCCCAGAACACAGAGCTAACATTCACCAGAGATGTGAGGACAAGTGTAGGACTCCTGCACATAGGGGACTGAGCAGTTAAAGACTTTCTCATTGTATGTGCACTTATGCCTGGGAAGGCGGTGGCCTAGTGGTATTATCGCTAGACTATTAATGCAGGGACTCAACTAATGTTCTGGGGACCTGGGTTCGAATCCTGCCATGGCCGATGGTGGAATTTGAACTCAATAAAAAATATCTAGGGTCAAGTGAGGCTGCAATAATCCCAGCTGAGGTCAACAGACCATTGTCCACCCCTTGCCTGCTCCAATTCCCGTGCAGGGGCAGGGTGGTAAACTTCTGGCACTAGAATCAAGAATCTACTGATGACAATGAAATGATTGTTGATTGCTGGAAAAACCCATCACTAATGTCCTTTAAGGAAGGAAATCTGCCATCCTTACCCGGCCTGGCCTACATGTGACTCCAGAGCCACGGCAATGTGGTTGACTCTCAACTGCCCTTGGGATATTAGGGATGGGCAATAAATGTTGGCCCAGCCAGCGACGCCCGTGTCCCACGAATGAATTTTAAAAATGTACATTTTCAGAATGTGACAGTACTCATTAGAAAATAAAGATACCACGTTACTTTAGTCTGCAAACGTCAGGTTTGTGTGATAGTAATTGAGATTTCAAACAGAGCTTGGGAGTCCCGCATAAGGTTACAATAAAGCCAGTAAGTAAATTACTGCAAGTAGGGCAATTGTTATAAAGTTATAGGGATATAACTGATAGAGTTATAGGTTTGGATGATTGTTCTCCTCTTAGCAACTAATGTTGTGGTGAAATTTGGTAAAGTTTAAAGTTAATTTATTATTGTAGGCTTACATTAACACTGCAATGAAGTTACTATGAAAATCCCCTAGCCGCCACACTCCGGCACCTGTTCGGGTACACTGAGGGAGAATTTAGCACGGCCAATGCACCCTAACCAGCATGTCTTTCGGACTGTGGGAGGAAACCGGAGCACCCAGAAGAAACCCACGCAGACATGGGGAGAACATGCAAACTCCGCATAGACGGTGACCCAAGCCGGGAATTGAACCCGGGTCCCTGGCACTGTGAGGCAGCAGTGCCAACCACTGTGCCACCGTGCCACCCCATACAGGATTGTAAGAGATTTAAATAACAGAGAAAGAGAACAGCTGTTCCCTTTGGCTAATGGTACAAATACTATAGGACACGGATTCAAGGTTTTGGGCATGAGATACATGGGTGGTGGCGGGGGGAGGGGGGTGGGGGTGGGGGTGGGGGCGTGGAATGTGAGGAAGTCTTTCCGCAGTGCGTGGTAATGACCTAAGGGCGGTGGAAGCAGAATCGATCCATGTTCTCAAAAGGACATTGGATGGACACTTGAGAGAAATAAACTTGATGGGCAGATTGGAGCTGGCTGGATTGCTCTGACAATGAGAGCCGGCATTGACCCGATGGGCCGAATAATGTCCTGCTGTACCAGGATAACTCCTTCACTCTGGCCCTGGACTTTTCATCGTGTGACTTCCCAGAATTAGCTACCCCACTCAGCCATCCTCATTGAGTCACACAGTGCAGAAAAGGCTCTTTGGCCCATCGAGCCTGCATCGACTATATCTACCACTAAAGGCGCGCTAATCCCATTTTCCTGCACTTGTCCCACATCCTTGAATGTTATGATATTTCAAGTGCTCATCCAAATTTTTTTAAAGGTTGTCAGGGTTTAAACGTTGTAAGAGTGGCATGCCTTATGAGGATAGGCTGAGGGAGCTCGGTCTTTTCTCCTTGGAGAGACGTAGGATGAGGAGACCTAATAGAGGTATATAAGATGTTGAGAGGCATAGATCGGGTGGACTCTCAGAGGCTTTTTCCCAGGGTGGAAATGGCTGCTACGAGAGGACACAGGTTTAAGGTGCTGGGGGGTAGGTACAGGGGAAATGTTAGGGGGAAGTTTTTCACACAGAGGGTGGTGGGCGAGTGGAATCGGCTGCTGTCAGTAGTGGTGGAGGCAAACTCAATAGGGTCTTTTAAGAGACTCCTGGATGAGTACATGGGACTTAATAGAATGGAGGGTTATAGGTAGGCCTAAAAGGTAGGGATATGTTCGGCACAACTTGTGGGGCTGAAGGGCCTGTTTTGTGCTGTAGTTTTCTATGTTTCTATGTTTCCAGCCTCCCCTACCTTCCCAGGCAGTGCATTCCAGATTCCCATCACCCTCTGAGTGAAAAAGTTTTTTCTCAAATCCCCTCTGAATCTCGGGGAATTTCACAGTAACTTCATTGCAGTGTTAATGTAAGCCTTACTTGTGACTAATAAATAAAAATGAAATGAATCTCCGGCCTCTTACCCTAAAACCATGCCCCCGAGTGATTGACCCCTCAACCAAGGGAACAGCTGCTCTCTACTCACCCAGTCCATTCTCTTCATAATCTTAAACACCTCAATCATGTCGCCCCTCTTTGCTCCAGAGAAAATAATCCAAGCCTATCCAGTCTCTCTCCCTACAGCTCAAATGCTCCATCTCAGGCAGCATCCTGGTGAACCTCCTCTGCAACCCCCCCCCGCCCCCCACTCCCATCACATCCTTCCCATAGTGAGCCAAACAGCCTTTCATTTTCCCTCCGTTATTTTTAAGATGAATACGTTGTAATGTTCTAAGAAAATGAGAAGGAGACGTTTTGTTAATGACTCTATAATTTGTTGTTTCCATGGGTTCTACGCCGCAGTGCCCTTAGAGATTAAAACTTTAATTCCCGGAGACTCCAGGCCTGGACTGGAGAGTTGGCAATCGTACATAAGAACATAAGAACATAAGAAATAGGAGCAGGAGTAGGCCATCTAGCCCCTCGAGCCTGCCCCGCCATTCAATAAGATCATGGCTGATCTGACGTGGATCAGTACCACTTACCCGCCTGATCCCCATAACCCTTAATTCCCTTACCGATCAGGAATCCATCCATCCGCGCTTTAAACATATTCAGCGAGGTAGCCTCCACCACCTCAGTGGGCAGAGAATTCCAGAGATTCACCACCCTCTGGGAGAAGAAGTTCCTCCTCAACTCTGTCTTAAACCGACCCCCCTTTATTTTGAGGCTGTGTCCTCTAGTTTTAACTTCCTTACTAAGTGGAAAGAATCTCTCCGCCTCCACCCTATCCAGCCCCCGCATTATCTTATAAGTCTCCATAAGATCCCCCCTCATCCTTCTAAACTCCAACGAGTACAAACCCAATCTCCTCAGCCTCTCCTCATAATCCAAACCCCTCATCTCCGGTATCAACCTGGTGAACCTTCTCTGCACTCCCTCCAATGCCAATATATCCTTCCTCATATAAGGGGACCAATACTGCACACAGTATTCCAGCTGCGGCCTCACCAATGCCCTGTACAGGTGCATCAAGACATCCCTGCTTTTATATTCTATCCCCCTCGCAATATAGGCCAACATCCCATTTGCCTTCTTGATCACCTGTTGTACCTGCAGACTGGGCTTTTGCGTCTCATGCACAAGGACCCCCAGGTCCCTTTGCACGGTAGCATGTTTTAATTTGTTTCCATTGAGATAGTAATCCCATTTGTTATTATTTCCTCCAAAGTGTATAACCTCGCATTTATCAACGTTATACTCCATTTGCCATATCCTCGCCCACTCACTCAGCCTGTCCAAATCTCTCTGCAGATCTTCTCCGTCCTCCACACGATTCACTTTTCCACTTATCTTTGTGTCGTCTGCAAACTTCGTTACCCTACACTCCGTCCCCTCCTCCAGATCATCTATATAAATGGTAAACAGTTGCGGCCCGAGTACCGATCCCTGCGGCACACCACTAGTTACCTTCCTCCAACCGGAAAAACACCCATTTATTCCGACTCTTTGCTTCCTGTCGGATAGCCAGTCCCCAATCCACTTTAACACACTACCCCCAACTCCGTGTGCCCTAATCTTCTTCAGTAGCCTTTTATGGGGCACCTTATCAAACGCCTTTTGGAAATCCAAAAACACCGCATCCACCGGTTCTCCTCCATCAACCGCCCTAGTCACATCTTCATAAAAATCCAACATGTTCGTCAAGCACGACTTTCCCCTCATGAATCCATGCTGCGTCTGATTGATCGAACCATTTCTATCCAGATGCCCTGCTATCTCCTCCTTAATAATGGATTCCAGCATTTTCCCTACTACAGACGTTAAGCTGACCGGCCTATAGTTACCCGCCTTTTGTCTCCTTCCTTTTTTAAACAGCGGCGTAACATTAGCCGTTTTCCAATCAACCGGCACTACCCCAGAATGCAACGAGTTTTGATAAATAATCACTAACGCATTCACTATTACCTCTGACATTTCTTTCAATACCCTGGGATGCATTCCATCCGGACCCGGGGACTTGTCCACCTTCAGTCCCATTAGTCTACCCAGCACTGCCTCTCTGGTAACATTAATCGTATTAAGTATTTCTCCTGCTGCCAACCCTCTATCGTTAATATTTGGCAAACTATTTGTGTCCTCCACCGTGAAGACCGACACAAAAAACTTATTTAAAGACTCAGCCATATCCTCATTTCCCACTATTAACTCCCCCCTCTCGTCCTCCAAGGGTCCAACATTCACTCTAGCCACTCTATTCCTTTTTATATATTTATAAAAACTTTTACTATCATTGTCTGAGAGGTTGGATAAAGCTGCTGAGAGGTTGGATAAAGCTGCTGGTTTAGAGTTTTTAAAGTTTATTAATCAGTGTCAAAAGTAGGCTTACATTAACACTGCAATGAAGTTGCTGTGAAAATCCCCTAGTCGCCACATTCTGGCGTCTGTTCGGGTACACTGAGGGAGAATTTAGCACGGCCAATGCACCTAGCCAGCACATCTTTCAGACCGTGGGAGGAAACTGGAGCATCCGGAGGCAACCCACGCAGACACGGGGAGAACGTGCAGACTCCACACGATGTGGAGATGCCGGTGTTTATTTGGTAGTAAGTTACTTTGCTACCAAATAAACCTGCTGGACTTTAACCTGGTGTTGTGAGACTTCTTAATGTGTTGACTCCACACAGCCAGTGACCCAAGCCGGGAATCGAACCCAGTTTCCCTGACGCTGTGAGGCAGCAGTGCTAACCACCGTGTCGCATCGTGGGATAGCAGGATTCATTACAGGAACAGCTGGTAGACAGTTGAAGGTGAAAGCTGTATTTGAGATAATGAAGGGAAAAAAATCACCACATTGCTGTGCCCTCGGCCCCGAGTTTCCAGGTGTGACGCAGAGTTAGAGACGGAACAAGTCTGCTTCACGTGGGGGAGAAAGCAGGAGGGAACACTTTCAAATTCTGAAAACCAGACGCAAAGAGATAAAGCACGTTCGTGATAAAGGGAGATGGAAATGAAGACAGACAAGAGAAAGTCAAAAAAAAGCTGCAGAATTTGGAAATATTGGCGTCGACAAAGGAGCTGCAAACACTCGGGTCGGTCCGTGTCTGAGAGCGAGGCACAAAAGTTACAGATTTCCCATTGAGTCTCTCTTCAGAACTATAAAAAAGAAATATTACAACAGAACAGTGTAGTGAATCATGTAGCACAGGAGGTGGCCACTCAGGCTATCATTCCCATGCTCGTTCTTTGGAAAAACTATTCAATTAGTTCTACTAACCCACTCCTACAGTAGAGCCCTGCAATTTATACAGGGTATTGTATGTTCTATCCAACTTTGCAAGCCAGTGCATTTTGGGATGGCAGAATTATAGAATCCCTGCAGTGCAGAAGGAGGCCATTCAGCCCATCGAATCTGCACCGGCCACAATCCCATCTGGGCCCTATCCCCATAACCTCATGTATTTACCCTAAGTAGTTCCCCTAAGACTAAGTGGCAATTTATCATGGCCAATTCACCTAACTCACACATCTTTGGACCGTGGGAAAAAAACGGAGCACCCGGAGGAAACCCACGCAGACATGGGGAGAATGTGCAAATTCCACACAGACGGTGACCCAAGTCGGGAATCGAACCTGGGTCCCTGGTGCTGTGAGGCAGCAGTGCTAACCACTGTGCCACCCAAAAATTTTTGCAGCACCCCATCAGGTATTTGAACCCCGGTCTCCCGCGTGACAGGCGAGTAGACTAACAACTATAGTGAGGAAGTGCAGGATCCACGTTTTCTTATTAGTTCGACTGTTACAGCAATAAAGAGCAGCTGCAATGTCAATCACCTCCTATATCTACCTGTGTGGAGTTGGTTTAGCTCAGTTGGCTGGACAGCTGGTTTGTGATGCGGAGCGATGCCAACAGCGTGGGTTCAATTCCCGTATCGGCTGAGATTATTCACAAAGGCCCAACCTTCTCAACCTTGTCCCTTGCCTGAGGTGTGGTGATCCTCAGGTCAAATCACCACCAAATTATCTCCCTCCCTTTCTCCTCCCCCCATAATCTAATAGAACATAGAACATAGAACATTACAGCGCAGAACAGGCCCTTCGGCCCACGATGTTGCACCGACCAGTTAAAAAAAAAACTGTGACCCTCCAACCTAAACCAATTTCTTTTCGTCCATGAACCTATCTACGGATCTCTTAAACGCCCCCAAACTAGGCGCATTTACTACTGATGCTGGCAGGGCATTCCAATCCCTCACCACCCTCTGGGTAAAGAACCTACCCCTGACATCGGTTCTATAACTACCCCCCCTCAATTTAAAGCCATGCCCCCTCGTGCTGGATTTCTCCATCAGAGGAAAAAGGCTATCACTATCCACCCTATCTAAACCTCTAATCATCTTATATGTTTCAATAAGATCCCCTCTTAGCCGCCGCCTTTCCAGCGAAAACAATCCCAAATCCCTCAGCCTCTCCTCATAGGATCTCCCCTCCATACCAGGCAACATCCTGGTAAACCTCCTCTGCACCCTCTCCAAAGCCTCCACATCCTTCCTGTAATGTGGGGACCAGAACTGCACACAGTACTCCAAGTGCGGCCGCACCAGAGTTGTGTACAGTTGCAACATAACGCTACGACTCCTAAATTCAATCCCCCTACCAATAAACGCCAAGACACCATATGCCTTCTTAACAACCTTATCTACTTGATTCCCAACTTTCAGGGATCTATGCACACATACACCTAGATCCCTCTGCTCCTCCACACTATTCAAAGTCCTCCCGTTAGCCCTATACTCAACACATCTGTTATTCCTACCAAAGTGAATTACCTCACACTTCTCCGCATTAAACTCCATCCGCCACCTCTCGGCCCAACTTTGCAACCTGTCTAAGTCTTCCTGCAAACTACGACACCCTTCCTCACTGTCTACCACACCACCGACTTTGGTGTCATCAGCAAATTTGCTAATCCACCCAACTATACCCTCATCCAGATCATTAATAAATATTACAAACAGCAGTGGCCCCAAAACAGATCCCTGAGGTACACCACTTGTAACCGCACTCCATGATGAATATTTACTATCAACCACCACCCTCTGTTTCCTATCCGCTAGCCAATTCCTGATCCAATTTCCTAGATCACCCCCAATCCCATACATCTGCATTTTCTGCAGAAGCCTACCATGGTGAACCTTATCAAACGCCTTACTAAAATCCATATATACCACGTCCACTGCCTTGCCCCCATCCACCTCCTTGGTCACTTTCTCAAAAAACTCAATAAGGTTAGTAAGGCACGACCTACCTGCCACAAAACCATGCTGACTATCACCTATCAATTCATTACTCTCCAAATAACTATAAATCCTATCCCTTATAATTTTTTCCAACATCTTGCCGACAACAGAAGTGAGACTCACCGGTCTATAATTCCCGGGGAAGTCTCTGTTCCCCTTCTTAAACAATGGGACAACATTCGCTAACCTCCAATCTTCTGGTACTATACCAGAGGCCAACGACGACCTGAAGATCAGAGCCAGAGGCTCTGCAATCACTTCTCTTGCCTCCCAGAGAATCCTTGGATAAATCCCATCCGGACCAGGGGATTTATCTATTTTCAGACCCTCCAGAATATCCTGCACATCCTCCTTATCAACTGTAATACTGTCTATTCTACTCCCTTGCAACCCAGTGTCCTCCTCAGCTATATTCATGTCCCCTTGCGTGAACACCGAAGAGAAATATTGGTTCAATGCTTCACCAATCTCCTCCGGTTCCACACATAACTTCCCTCTGCCATCTATAACTGGCCCTAAACTTGCCCTAACCAACCTTCTGTTCTTGACATACCTATAGAACGCCTTAGGATTCTCTTTAACCCTATCCGCCAAAGTCTTCTCATGTCCCCTTTTAGCCCTTCTAAGCTCGCTCTTCAACTCCCTCTTAGCCAATCTAAAGCTTTCTAGTGCACTACCCGAGTGCTCACGTCTCATCCGAACATAAGCCTCCTTTTTCTTTTTAACCAACAAAGAAACTTTTTTGGTGCACCACGGTTCCCTAGCCCTACCAATTCCTCCTTGCCTGACAGGGACATACCTATCACAGACTCGCAGTAGCTGCTCCTTGAAAAAACTCCACATGTCGGACGTTCCCAGTCCCTGTAATCTCCTAGTCCAACCTATGTTTCCTAATTCTCTCCTAATAGCCTCATAATTACCCTTCCCCCAGCTAAAACCACTGGCCCGAGGTTCATGCCTATCCCTTTCCATCACTAAGGTGAACGTAACCGAATTGTGGTCACTATCACCAAAATGCACACCAACTTCCAAGTCTAGCACCTGGTCTGGCTCATTTCCCAGCACCAGATCCAATATAGCCTCACCTCTAGTTGGCCTGTCTACATACTGAGTCAAAAAACCTTCCTGCACGCTTTGAACAAAAACTGACCCCTCTAACGAGCTAGAGCTATAACAATTCCAGTCAATATTAGTCAAGTTAAAATCCCCCATAACAATTGCCCTATTACTTTCACTCCTAAGCAGGATTGACTCCGCAATCCTTTCCTCAACCTCTCTAGAACTTTTAGGAGGTCTATAAAAGACTCCCAACAGGGTGACCTCTCCTCTCCTATTTCTAATCTCCGCCCATACTACCTCAACAGATAAGTCCTCATCAAACCTCCTCTCTGACACTGTGATACAATCTCTGACCAATAATGCTACCCCTCCCCCTCTTCTACCTCCTTCCCTACTTCGACTAAAACATTTGCCCTCCCTTTCAACCTATGGTCATCTGGGACTATGGTGACTTTACGACTTGTGTACTGGTTAATCTTGGAAGGTACCAAAAACATTTCTTCAGGTTTTTATCCAATTCCTTTATGTTGAATTTCCTTCCACCATCCTTCCTCGGAGTATTTTCTAGACCACAACAAGTTCATAAGATATAGGAGCAGAATTAGGCCATTCGGCCCATCGAGTCTGCTCCGCCATTTGATCATGGCTGATATTCTCCTCATCCCCATTTTCCTGCCTTCTCCCCATAACACTTCAACCCATTAAAAATCTGTCTAACTCTTCCTTACGTTGCTGTACATACTCTCAGCATTATGTGTAACCATCTCCTTTTATACAATTTCTGTGATGGGAACATCCACCCCATGAACGAAGAGGTCTACCTATTCTGTATTCTCTCTTCACAGGGAATACCTTGAAACTGCCCTCAGAATCACTCTTCAGTATCCCAGCAAAGGTCTCCCAGGAACATGGGAAGAAGTCTCACAACACCGGGTTTATTTGGAATCACGAATTTTTGGAGTGCTGCTACTTCAGGTGGCATCTCCACATCAGGAACATGGGAGCAAGAGTAGGCCATTTGGCCCCTCTAAACTATTTAGTTGTTCGATTAAGGCGGCACAGTGGTTAGCACTGCTGCCTCACAGCACCAGGGCCATGGGTTCAATTCTCTGTTTGGGTCACCGTCTGTGTGGAGTCTGCACGTTCTCCCCGTGGGTTTCCTCCGGGTGCTCTGGTTTCCTCCTACAGTCCGAAAGATGTGCTGGTTAGGTGGATTGGCCATGCTAAATTCTCCCTTGGTGTACCATGATGTGTTAGGGGGATTAGCGAGGTAAATACATAAGGTTTTGGGAATCGGGTCTGAGTGGAATGCTCTGTTGGAGAGTCGGTGTGGACACAATGGGCCAAATGGCCTCCTTCTGCACTGTAAGGATTCTATGATCTTCTATTCTATGCTGAGGTGAGGAGAAATTTCTTCACCCAGAGGGTGGTGAATGTGTTTAATTCACTCCCACAGAAAGTAGTTGAGGCCAAAATGTTGCGTGATTTCAAGAAGAAATTAGATATAGCTCTTGGGGCTAAAGAGATCGAGGGATATGGGGGGGAAGAGGAAGGATCTGGATATTGAATTCAATGATCAGCCATGATCAAAATGAATGGTGGAGCAGGCTGGAAGGGCTGAATGGCCTCCTCCTGCTTCTAGTTTCTATGTTTCTATTCTATTCTATTCCAATTAGATCATGTTTCTCAACTCCAGCTTTTGATTTTGTAAACCTGAATACTCATGCAAATCAAAAATCTATCGGTCTTGGTTTGGGAATTGACTATTGATCCTCAACCTCAATCATCCGCTCCTTTGGAGAGGGGGATCTCCAAATTCCCGCTCGCCTTTGGGTGAGGAAGAGCTTCCTGACATCACCCCTGAGTGACCGAGGTCACAGACTCACCGTCTGGACTCTTCCAGTGGAGAAAACAGTTCCTCGTTATTCTCCTTATCAACCACTATAATCATCTTAAGCGGTTCATATTGGAATGAAGAGAATGGGCACCACCTACTCCACAGGGACACTGGTGACTTGCCACATCCTGTGCAGGGAATGCGATTCCTGATTGAAGGGAGTGTACATGTGAGAATCAGCATCACTGACCTTTATCATTTCACAATACAGGGCCTGAAATTTACTCTCCCCCTTGGGTGGGGGGGGGGTGGGGGGGTGGGGGGGTGGGGGGGGGGGGGGGTGGGGGGGGGGGGGGGGAGAGGTTTGAGGTGGGGTGGACAGTGGGGGGTTCGGGGGGTGGAGGGGGGTGCAGTGTGAAATTGCAGGGATGGGATTCCCTCTGGAATCCTGCCCGCCCGGAGCTGGATGCGATTTTATGATGATGCGGCACAGTCTCGGATGGGAGACCTGCTCTTGCCCTTATTAAGGCGCCTAAGTGGCTACTTAATGGCCACTTTGGGGCCTTTTCCCCGCCTAGCCTCAATTTCCAGGGTGGCGGGCGTCAGATTACACAGGGTGGGAAATAGAAAACTTTGACATCCTTGATCTTGGGCAGAGGAGTAGGAGAAGTAGTGCCTTCTTCACACGCCCCCTTCTGTTTCCACTCAGTCCAAAGATGTGCAGATTAGGTGGATTGACCATGCTAAATTTCCCCTTAGTGTCCAAAGATGTGTAGGTTAGGTGGATTGGCCATGCTAAATTTCCCCTTAGTGTCCAAAGGTTTTCAGGTTAGGTGGATTGGCCACGCTAAATGCATGGGGTATTGGGGAAAGGGGGAGCGGGGGTTGAGCCTGGGTAGGATGCGGAGTCAGTGCAGGCTTGATGGGCCGAATGACCTCCTTTTGTCGTGTAGGGATTCTATGATTCTATGGCTGGAGGCACCTTCTCTTCATGGATTGGATACCTCCAGTCCAAAGATGTGCGGGTTAGGTTGAATGGCCAGGTTAAAAAAATTGCCCCTTAGAGTCCTGGGATGCGTAGGTTAGAGGGATTAGTGGGTAAAATATGTGGGGGTAGGGCCTGGGTGGGATTGTGGTCGGTGCAGACTCGATGGGCCGAATGGCCTCCTTCTGCACTGTAGGGTTTCTATGATTTCTATGATTCTATGAGATCACCCTCCCTTTCCCCTCCCCCCATAATCTAATTGCCCTCCCTTTCAACACCCTCCCCCCCTCCCCGCCCCATGGCATCCCCTACCCTCCACAGTACCCCCTGGCACTTGGCCTCACACTGGCGCCCCCTGCACTTAGTCACGGACAGAACACTGCAATACCTCTTCTGGCCACTGTACCTAGATGGGCTGGAGATTCCTTCCAAGTGTGGATGGCAGTCCAGTCTGTTGTCAGTCAACAGTCAATATGAGTGTAAAATGGCAGTGGGCTTGTTGAAGTTGGCAGGGATGCACTCCCTACCGACTAACATCCACCATCCAAAAGATTTATGTCCAGGGTATCAGAGTCAATTTACCCATAGCTGCCAGACTGGTCTGTGGCAGGTGGTGAGGGAACCAACAAGAGGGGAAACCATACTTAACCTCACCCTCAGCAACATGCCTGCCGCAGATGCATCTGTCCATGGTAGGAGTGATTATCGCACAGTGCTTGTGGAGAAGAAATCTCAGCTTGGTGATGGATATTAAAGTCCCCCACCCAGAGTACACTCTGTGTCCTTGCCACCCTCAGTGCTTCCTCCAGTGCTGCTCAACATGGAGGAATACTGATTCATCAGCTGAGAGGGGACGGTGCATGGTAAGCAACAGGAGGTTTCCTTGCCCAAGTTTGACCTGGTGCCATGAGACTTCATGAGGTCCAGATTCAATGTTGAGGATTCCCAGGGCAACTCCCTCCCGACTATATAACATCTCTGCCGGGTCTGTCCTGCTGATGAGACAAGAGCTACCCAGGAATGATGACAGTGGTGTCTGGGACACTATCTGTGAGGTCTGATTCCGTGAGAATGACTATGTCAGGGCTGGGTTTGACAGGGCTGGGTTTGCCGTTGTCTTTTCGGGTGCCTAGATCGATGCCAGGTGGTCCACCCGATTTCATTTCTTTGTGTTTTATTTTGGTCACAGTTGACTAGAACTGAGTGACTTGCTGGGCCTTTTCAGAGGGCAATTAAGAGTCAACCACATTGCTATGGGTCTGGAGTACCTTGTAGGCCGGACCAGGTAAGGATGGCAGATTTCCTTCCCTAAAGGGCATTGGTTAACCAAACTACACGGTGACCAGTATATTTTACAACCTCACTCGGGCAAGGCTCATAAAATCCCGCCTGAGGCCAACGGGGAATTCCGTTCTGCGAGCTGTGCCCAGACCGGAATCAGTAAAATTCCGGTTGGTGTGTCTGTTGGCATTGTCGGTGAGGGTGTGTGAGCCAGCAAATGTGGCTGAGAGAGTGTTGGCGGGAAAGTGTGTGGCATTGTGAGTTTTTAATTAACATCCTGACTCGGTGCCACAATCCTTACACTATGTGCATGTGAGTGTGTAGTGATAACTACCAATGCGACCATGTATGGACTGGCACCAGTTTGAGTCCAACATTGCTCACTGTATTTGTGTTATCAACTGGAGCCTTGTGACGTCTTGAGCTGAGAAACCCACAGGATGGAACCAAATGTCTTCGCCAACGTCATCATGGAAATAGAGAAATACTTCCTGACCGTTGGAACCAGCCCTGGATGGATAGAGGAAATACGCCATCTAAAAATTGACTGAAATATCCCATAAAAGTTGCATTTCGCTGCCTGGGATGGAACATTTAAGCTATGAAGAGAGGTTGGGGAGGTTTGGGTTGTTTTCATTGGAGCAGAGAGGACTGAGGGGGCGACCTGATCGAGGTGTACAAGATTATGAGGGGCATGGACAGAGTGGATAAGGAGCAGCTGTTCCCCTTAGTTGAAGAGTCAGTCACGAGGGGACATAGGTTCAAGGTGAGGGGCAGGAGGTTGAGGGGGGATGTGAGGAAAACCTTTTATACCCAGAAGGCCTGGAATGCGTTGCTTGGGAGGGTGGTGGGAGCGGGATGCCTCACATCCTTTAAAAAGTACCTGGATGAGAACTTGGCACGTCGTAACATTCAGGGCTATGGGCCAAGCGCTTGTAGATGGGATTAGGTGGGAGGTCAGATGTTTCTCGTGTGCCGGTGCAGGCTCGATGGGCCAAAGGGCCTCTTCTGCACTGTATGATGCTATGAGTTTCTATAAAGTCACGTCACGGAGAAGCCCCCAGTGCGAACTCTGATATAGTTCAAGCTGCTCCATCCAACCTGGTCTAACAATATTGGCAGTTTTATCTTTTTGTGTATTTGAGCATTCAAATACTCAGCGGATTACTTGAATTATTTGCGTGCAAGATGTTTGTGTGCAGACTTTTGTAAGAAATGCCAGCTGTAAGTATTTGTGTACGTGGGAAAAAAAAAGAATTGGAAGTTGATTTTCAATGCAACGCAATACTGCACGATAATAAACTGAAGTGACTTTGTGCTTTTACAAAATATGTAGCCTGCAGAATTTATGGGCAATCATTTCTACATACGTGAGAGAAAGAGAGAGAGCGAGAAAGGGAACATGATGTTACAGAGAACTCAAAACATTGTATTGAAAGATTTACTTCCTGCAATATCTCACTCACAAATGGCTCAGTGGTTAGCACTGCTGCCTCACAGCGCCAGGGACCCAAGTTCGATTCCCGGCTTGGGTCACTGTCTGTGTGGAGTCTGCGCGTTCTCCCCCCGTGTCTGCGTGGGTTTCCTCCGGGTGCTCCAGTTTCCTCCCACAGTCCGAAAGACGCGTTGGTTAGGTGCATTGGCCGTGCTAAATTCTCCCTCAGTGTGCCCAAACAGAGTGTGGTGACTAGGGGATTTTCACAGTAACTTCATTGCAGTGTTAATGTAAGCCTACTTGTGGCACTAATAAATTAAGATATGAGGAAGCCAAGCAGGAGAAGTGGAGATCGGGGCCACTGCTGGGGCAAAGGAAAGTGGGGATGCACAAGGGGCAAGAATTGGAGGAACTTAGTTTCAGGATAAAAGCAGATTACTGCGGATGCTGGAATCTGAAACCAAAAGAGAAAACGCTGGAAAATCTCAGCAGGTCTGGCAGCATCTGTAAGGAGAGAAAAGAGCTGACGTTTCGAGTCCAGGTGACCCTTTGCCAAAGTTTTGACAAAGGGTCATCTGGAATCGAAACGTCAGCTCTTTTCTCTCCTTAGAGATGCTGCCAGACCCGCTGAGATTTTCCAGCGTTTTCTCTTTTGGTTTTAGTTTCAGGATAGCTGTAGGACTGGAGGAGGCCACAGCAATCAGGAGTGGGAGTGAGGCCAATGAGGGGGGGGCATAGGAGAAAAGTGAGGATAAGCCTATTATAGAATCAGAGAATACAATGGCCCAACTTCAAGACTAATTGTGCCCTTCCCACCTCCCTTTTCTAACAGCATTCTCTTCCAATATAGACCTCAGATACAAATGATTATAATTGTTCAAATATTCTGTCCAAGTAAAAAAGAAAAGAAACAGTCCATACATTTCAGTTACACTGATATCTCCCAGGCCGAGTCTTGGGACGATAACAATCAATCTGTTTTCTAATGAATCGCAGTCTCTGCACACCACACCAGTTGATGTCTACAATCCCACCGATACCCAAGGATTTATAGTACAGCCAAGGTGTGATAGTTTCCTTTTTAAGTCATTATCTTAAGTGTTCTCAAATAAATGATGACGGATTATAAAAGCACCCAGCCTGGGAGATGTTGGGTGTGATTAAACACACACTTATGATTCCAGCGCAGACCTATCGGACTAAGTTATAACCCATTCAATCAAAATAACACTCACCCCACTCGACACTTTCACAGGAGAGACTCCATTTCCAATGAAAGCAGAATGTCTCAGATATCTGATTATTGGGTTTCTCCACTTACACACTGCTATTTGCTAAACTTTATTTATTAGTCACAACTAGGCTTACATTAACACTGCAATGAAGCTACTGTGAAATTCCCTTAGTTTGCTACACTCAGCACCTGTTTGGGTCAATGCACCCTAACCAGCACGTCTTTCAGAATGTGGGAGGAAACCGGAGCACCCGGAGGAAACCCACACAGACACGGGGAGAACGTGCAGACTCCGCACAGACAGTGACCCAAGCTGGGAATCGAACCCGGGTCCCTGGCGCTGTGAGGCAGCAGTGCTAACCACTGTGCCACCGTGCCGCCCCCACCCTAGAACCAAGGTATGTAGAATAGGTGCAGTATAATCGAAGGACTTTAACGTGTTTTGTACCCACGACAAATAGAAACATAGGAGCTTGAGGAGGCCATTTGGCCCTTCGAGCCTGCTCCGCCATTCACCACAATCATGGCTGATTGCCCAATTCAAAATGATAATGCAATATTTATAAACCTTTATCTATTAATAGATGCAGGGCAGTGCATTTGCTTTTCAAATATATCTGTATTGAATGGTATACGCTGTTGCCCCTCATTGCAAATAACTAAACTTGCTGAGTTTATTTTAGAAGCAAGAGTGTCATTGTAAATCCTATGTTCCAGAAAGAACTTGAATCTAGATATCACTTCTCACAACCCAAAGCACTTCACAGCTAATTGAGTACTCTCAATGTTTATTTGAGAAAGGATATACTGGCACTGGATGGGGTGCAGAGGAGATTCACTAGGTTGATTCCAGAGTTGAGAGGGTTGGCTTATGAGGAGAGACTGAGTAGACTGGGGCTATACTCATTGGAATTCAGAAGAATGAGGGGGGATCTGATAGAAACATATAAGATTATGAAGGGAATAGATAAGATAGAAGCAGGGAAGTTGTTTCCACTGGCGGGTGAAACTAGAACTAGGGGGCATAGCCTCAAAATAAGGAGAAGCAGATTTAGGACTGAGTTGAGGAACCTGTGGATTGTGAACCTGTGGAATTCCCTGCCCAGTGAAGCAGTTGAGGCTACCTCACTGAATGTTTTTAAGGCAAGGATAGATAAATTTTTGAACAGTAAAGGAATTAAGGGTTATGGTGAGCGGGCGGGTAAGTGGAGCTGAGTCCACAAAAAGATCAGCCATGATCTTATTGAATGGCAGAGCAGGCTCGAGGGGCCAGTTGGCCTACTCCTGCTCCTAGTTCTTATGTATTAGTGTCACAAGTAGGCTTACATTAACACTGCAATGAAGTTACTGTGAAAATCCCCGAGTCGCCACACTCTGGTCCCTGTTCGGGTACACTGAGGGAGAATTTAGCACGGCCAATGCACCTAACCAGCATGTCTTTCTGACTGTGGGAGGAAACTGGAGCTCCCAGAGGAAACCCACGCAGACACGGGGAGAACATGCACATCCCACCCAGACCGTCATCCAAGCCAGGAATCGAACCCGGGTCCCTGGCACTGTGAGGCAGCAGTGCTAACCACAGTGCCACCGTGCTGCCTCAGTGTTTTGATGTAGGGAAATATAGCACCCAATTTTTACAATAGTTTAGCCCATTACATTTCTAATTCAACTCGGTTACTAATGAAATGTATTAATGGGAGAAATAAAAAATGTGTGTGTGTCTGTGTGTGTGGGTATAAAATATTTATACAACGACCATCATACAATGCTTGTCACTTAACTGTCAGTCACTATCAACTGGTGCATTCTCACTGACAATGCCTCTGCCAATCAGAATCCACTTGCCAACCAATCAGCATTCTCTTCTCATATGCTATAAATTATTGTTCACTTTACATTTAGTATTCTTGCAAATCGTCCTGATGAGTTAAAGACGAAAAGCTTCAACAAAAGTTCTCTTTTTTTCAGCCATGGCAAAAACCTATCACTTTAATTCTTAAAGTTTCAAATGACCCAGCATCTCTCGGAGGAAGAAAGTTCTAGATTTCTACTGTACGTCTGCATGTGCTTATCATGGACTCATCACTCGGGACAGACACCTAGTGATAGAACTTGTCCTTTATGAGCCTCACCTTCATTCACTAAGAGACTTCTCGAGGAGCAGGATCTAATCCTTGCCTGAAATTCTCATCTAAAAACTCGATAATATTTTGAAAATGACATTAAAGTGAATAGCAATGATTCTTTCATTGCTGCAGTGAATTGATCAGAAGGAGAATTCCATTGGACCAGAGTTATCATAGATAGAATCATAGAATCCCCACAGTGCAGAAGGAGACCATTCAGTCTATCGAGTCTGCACCTACAGGAGCATCTTACCCACCATATCCCCTGAACCCATCGTATGTTCCGCACTAATCCCCTAAACTACACATCGTGGAACACTAAGTGGCAATTTAGCATGGCCAATCCACCTAACCCACACATCTTTGGACTGTGGGAGGAAACCGGAGCACCCGGAGGAAACCCACACAGACAGGGAGAGAATGTGCAGACTCCGCACAAGCAGTGACCCAAGGCCAGAATCGAACCCGGGTCCCTGGCGCTGTGAGGCAGCAGTGCAAACCACTGTGCCACCGTGCCTAGTTATGTAGACCCAAAGCTCTGGAATTCCCTCCCTAAACCTCTCCACCACTCAGCTGCTGATGGATACTCCTTAAAACCGACCACTTTGACACAGGGTCACCTCTTCCAATAATAATGTGAAGAGCCTTGATTTACACTTTGATGCGATTGGGGAGTCTCTGATCCCAAGATGACTTCCCACATATCCACTCCATCTTCACACTTTTGTGGCATCACTCAACTCTGGCCCCTTCAACCCACTTGCTGCTGAAACCCTCTTCCATATCTTCATTAACTCTCGACTTATGGGTGTCACAGTGGTTAGCAATGCTGCCTCACAGCACCAAGGACCAGCTCAGGTCACTGCCTATGTGGAGTTAGCGCGTTCTCCCCGTGCCTGCGTGGGTTTCCTCCGGGTGCTCCGGTTTCTTCCCACAGTCCAAAGATGTGCGGGTTAGGTGAACTGGCCATGCTAAATTGGCCGTTAGTGTCAGGGGGACTAGCAGGGTAAATAGGTGGGGTTATGGGGTTAGGGCCTGGGTGGGATTGTTGTTGGTGCAGGCTCGATGGGCCGAATGGCCTCCATCTGCGCTGTAGGGATCCAAGATTCTATTCTATGACTACTCAGTGCTCCTCTGGTTAGTATCTGTCACTGTACACAAATCAGTGCTTGTCCAAAACCCTGCTGCATGTATCTTAATTTGCATAAAAATTCCCATTCGCACGTCACCCGTCTACTTGCTGCCCTACACTTAGACTGACAATGCCTCGATTTTAAGATCCTCAGCCTTGTTTTCAGCTTCGTCCCACCTTATCTTAACTCCCGATAGCCCCACAGTTCTCTGGGATATGTGGGTTCCTCCAGTTCTGTACATCCCTGATTTGAATCGTGCCGCCATTGGCAGCCATGCCTTTATCTATCTGTGCCCAAAGCTCTAGAATTCCATCCCTAAACCTCTCCCCCACTCGACTGCTGATAGACACTCTGTAAAACCAACCACTTTGACACAGGTCACCTCTTCCAATAATAATGTGAAAAGCCTTGGGATGTTTTACTGTGTTAAATGAGCTACATCAATTTTTTCTTTGTTCTTTCATGGGATGTGGGTGTCGCTGGCTGGGCCACCATTTGTTGCCCGTCCCTCATTATTCTTGAACTGAATGTTTTGCTCGGCCATTTCAGAGGGCAGTTAAAAGTCAACCACATTGCTGTGGCTCTGGGGTCACATGTAGGCCAGACCAGGGTAAGAACAGCAGATTTCTTCCCTAAAGGGACATTAGCAAATCAAATGGGTTTTTCCAATCATCAATTATCGTCGTCATGGTCACCATTGCTGAGACTAGCTTTTATATTCCAGTATTAATAATTGAATTTAAATTCCACTAGTTGCCATGGTGGGATTTGAACGCAGGTCCTTAGTGCATATGTCTGGATTACTAGCCCAGTGCCAATGGTGCCATCATTTTTTCCGAATGCAAACTGCTCATAAAATCATTGAATCCCTGCATTGTAGAAGGAGTGTAGTAAGAAGTCTCACAACACCAGGTTAAAGTCCAACAGGTTTATTTGGTAGCAAATACCATAAGTATTGTAGAAGGAGGCCATTTAGCCCATCAAGTCTCCACCGTCCCTCCGACAGAACATCTTCCCCAGGCCCACCCAGACAGAACATCTTACCCAAGCCCATTCCCCGTCCTATCCCCGTAACCCCATACATTTACCCCACTAATCCCCCTAATCTACACATTTTTGAACATTAAGGGGTAATTTAGCATGGCCAATCCACCTAACCTGCATCGGGAAAAGAATGTCAAACAAGGTTCGAGTGGGGAGGCGGTGGTGTAGTGGTATTGTCACTGGGTTAGTAATCCAGAGACCCTTGGTAAGATCTGGGGACCCAGGTTCAAATCCCACCATGGCACATGGTGATATTGGAATTCGATAAAAATTTGGAATTTAAAAAAAAATTCTAATGACCATGAAACCATTGTCGATTGTCGGAAAAACCCATCTGGTTCATTAATGTCCTTTAGGGGAGGAAGTCTGCTGTCCTTACCCGGTCTGGCCTATATGACTCTAGATCCACCGCAGTGTGGTTTACTCTCAAATGCCCTCTGAAATGGAGGGCAGTTAGGGATGGGCAATAAATGATGAGCCAGCCAGCAACATCCCATAAATGATTTTGGGCGGCACGGTAGCACAGTGGTTAGCACTGCTGCTTCACAGCTCCAGGGACCTGGGTTCGATTCCCGGCTTGGGTCACTGTCTGTGTGGAGTTTGCACATTCTCCTCGTGTCTGCGTGGGTTTCCTCCGGGTGCTCCGGTTTCCTCCCACAGTCCAAAGATGTGCGGGTTAGGTTGATTGGCCACACTAAAAATTGCCCCTTAGTGTCCTGAGATGCGTAGGTTAGAGGGATTACTGGGTAAATATGTAGGGATATAGGGGTAGGGCCTGGGTGGGATTGTGGTCGGTGCAGACTCGATGGGCCGAATGGCCTCTTTCTGTACTGTAGGGTTTCTTTCTTCTTTCTTTCTTTCATGTGAGAACCAAAGCGACAGAGCAGTTTTGGGAAACTGCTGGATCCCTCCAAGCAGATTTATCGAACTAATATGGACCAGCAGACCAACTATCAAGAGTTTTATCTTCTGGTTACTCTTTAAGGAGGGCAAAACGTACAAATTAAAAGAAAAAATGACTTAAGAGAACTAAAGATAACAATTGGAGACATTTTCTGTTCTGAGGCATTCCATGTGGTAATCTAAGTGATAAAGCCATCTTCCGATTCGGCCATCTTGCTTGTACTCAAGCCTTCCTTCAAATTTTCCCATTCTTCCGGAGTTTCTACATGGCCCAACTCACTGAATAAATTCAAGATTGTCTCATTATTTTTCTAATTAAGTTGCCATTTATTAAGTATGATAATATGGGTATAGAATGAAGAGGTGCGATATAGTCTAACTGACCCACAGAACAATACACTGCCTGTTATTTTAATTTCAGCGTTTATTTCCCCTGCGCATTTTTATTTAAATGTTATTTAAGTTCAATTGAATTAGGCTACCTTTTATAAATCAGCCACAGATACCCAGAGACTGGACTGTCTGAATCTGAATTCATTAAACTGACGTGTAGCTCTGTTTGAAGAATGGTACTGGAGTTTTAAAACTAATCAGAATTTATTTTAACTAGATTGCTGGAACTCCCTAATTTGATTTGCTTCTGTTGCAGGGTGTTGGTTACATCTCGGTAGGTTTGATGAAATTTTTGTAGTCTTTAGCAGGTTAACTGTAAGTCATTATTACCGACTGAAACTATTTATAAATGTACAATAAAAGGGTGCATGTTAGATGCTGCCTCCGTGCATCAGTCTGCATACCGTTCTACCCAATACATAAGAACATAAGAACATAAGAAATAGGAGCAGGAGTAGGCCATCTAGCCCCTCGAGCCTGTCCCGCCATTCAATAAGATCATGGCTGATCTGATAGTGGTTTAGTTCCACTTACCCGGCCGCTCCCCATAACCCTTAATTCCCTTATTGATCAGAAATCTATCTACCTGTGACTTAAACATATTTAACAAGGTAGCCTCCACTGCTTCAATGGGCAGAGAATTCCAGAGATTCACTACCCTCTGAGAGAAGAAGTTCCTCCTCAACTCTGTCCTAAACTGACTCCCCCTTATTTTGAGGCTGTGTCCTCTAGTTCTTGTACTACACTGTTCTAGTACTACACTGAACCCCTAGAAACGGGCCATGTGTTCCCTAACATCACTGTGTGGACTGTGATGTGTTATTCCTCAAACAGGGAAGGCGAGGGCCAAGTGGTTTTATCGCTAGACTATTAATCCAGAAACTCAGCTAATGTTCTGGGGACCCGGGTTCAAATCCCGCCACGGCAGATTGTGGAATTTGAATTCAATAAAAAATATCTGGAATTAAGAATCTACTGATGACCCATGCAACCATTGTCGGAAAAACGCATCTGGTTCACTAATGTCCTTTAGGGGAGGAAATCTGCCGGCCTTACCCAGTCTGGCTTACATGTGACTCCAGAGCCACAGCAATGTGGTTGAATCTCAACTGCCCTCCAAGGGCAACGAGGGATGGGCAATAAATGCTGGCCAGCCAGCGACGCCCATGTCCCATGAATGAATAAAAAAACTATTCTGACACTTTGCCACCATAAGGGTTGATACTAAGATTTGTGTAAGAGAATTAGAAACAGTCCCACTCAGTCGAATCAAGGGTGTGCTTTGAATGCCACAGACTGTAAGTTGTCAAAGTGAGTTCTATACGAAGATGTTGACCCCAGGTCAACAGTTTGAAAGCAAAAGGTTTTTGTTAATAAGGGGAGCATTGAGAGATACCATTACATGTGAAGTTGCCTCCACTTTGTAATGTTTCTGTGCCAGTCCAGCTTAGTCTTTTAATCTGGCAAGTACGATTGTTAAGGATACAGTAGAAGGGTCCCGAAAATGTTACCATTGAATCCTTACACTGCCGAAGGAGGCCAACACTCTGAAAGGCATCTTACTCAGCACGCACCTTAGTGTCCCAAGATGTGCAGGTTAGGTGGATTGCCCATGCCAAGTTGTCCCTTAGTGTCCCAAAATATGCAGATTAGGTGGATTGGCTATGCTAAATTGCCTCTCAGTGTCCAAAGATGTGCAGGTTAGGCAGATTGACCATGCAAAATTGCCCCTTAGTGTCCCAAGATATGTAGCTTAGGTGGGTTGGCCAGGCTAAATTGCCCCTTAGTGTCCAAAGATGTGCAGGTTAGATGGATTGGCCATGCTAAATTCCCCCCAGTATCCTAAGAAATGCAGGTTGGGTGGATTGGTCATGCTAAATTGCCTCGTTGTGTCCAAAGATGTGCAGGTTAGGTGGATTGGCCATGGTAAATTACCTCTTAGTGTCCAAGGATGTGCAGGTTAGGCAGATTGGCCATGCTAAATTGCCTCCTAGCGTCCCAAGATATGTAAGTTAGGTGGATTGGCCATGCTAAATTGCCCCTTAGTGTCCAAAGATGTGCAGGTTAGGCAGATTGGCCATGCTAAATTGCCCCTTAGTGTCCAAAGATGTATAGGTTAGATGACATTGGCTATGGTAAATGTGTGGGATTAGGGGGCTAGGGCGTGAGCAAGATACTCTGTCGGAGAGTCGGTGCAGACTCGATGGGCCAAATGCCCTCCTCTGCACTGTAGGGATTCTATGATTCTATGAGACTACAATGCAGTAAATGTTTTTGGATAATTTTGAGATAATAAACAGTCAGGCGTATCTTCCATATCAGTTAACCTCAATCATAAGTGTACTGCCTACTAATCACACCCTGGTATCCATTGTTCTCTTCAATTACTGAGGAATGTGAGGTCTTTGCAATGAAATTCCTTTTTTTCCCACTTTTCCGACTCACAGTGCTCCAAGGTCAGGTCCAGAAGAGGCAGATTGCAGGGTGAGGTTTCCTGTACACTGCTTTGTCACTCTATCTTGTCCCAGCCACTGACTATCATTATGTCCTTTCTTACTCACACTGGCAATTAGCGGCAGGTTTGGCATGGGTTCACGCTACTCATTTGTGCCAAAGCAAATGGATTGAAACTGTTCAAACACTTAACTGAGAGAGAGAGCAGACTTCCGTCTGATCAGTCTCTGGTAAGTTTGAACCATGGGTTCCAGAGAGCTTAGTCTGAACTCTGAGATACTGCGTCACCCAGTTCCGTTAGTAACTCCTCGTGCTGGAGCCTTCTGCTATAGTTTAGAGTCCTTTTAAAGATTACTTATTCATTAGTGTCACAAGTAGGCTTACATTAACACCGCAATACTGTGAAGATCGGACAGACAAGAAAAACAGAAAGTCAAAAAACGAGCTGCAGGATTTGGAAATATTAGCGTCATAGAATGCCTACAGTGCAGAAGGAGGCCATTCAGCCCATCAAGTCTGCACCGACCACAATCCCACCCAAGCCCTATTCCTGTAACCCCACATATTCACCCTACTAATCCCCTAACACTAGGATCAATTTAGCATGGCCAATCAACCTAACCTGCACATCTTTGGACTGTGGGAGGAAACCGGAGCACCCGGAGGAAACCCACGCAGACACGGGGAGAATGTGCAAACTCCACGCAGACAGTCACCCAAGGCCGGAATTGAACCCGGGTCCCTGGTGCTGTGAGGCAGCAGTGCTAACCACTGTGCCACCGTGTCATCGAAGAAATGCTGGAAACACTCAGGCCGGTTAGCGTGTGAGAGCTAGGCGCACAAGCTATAGATTTCCCATTGAGCCTCTCTTCAGAACTATAAAAAAAATATTTGGACTGAATAGTGCAAGGTTAAAAAGTTTTAACATTTAATTTTTAGTGTCACAAGTAGGCTTACATTAACACCGCAATGAAGTTACTGTGAAAATCCCCTAGTCGCCATATTCCAGCACCTGTTCGGGTACACTGAGGGAGAATTTATCATGGTCAATGATGTATCCAAAGACATGTTGGTTAGGTGGATTGTCGTCGTAAATGCACAGGATTACGGGGGTAGGGTGGAGGGGAGGGCTGGAGTAAGATGCTCTTTCAGAGAGTTAGTGCAGACTCAGTGGGCTGAATGGCCTCATTCTCCACTGTAGGGATTCTATGATTCAATGGTTCTTTGAGTGAATTTTTATTAGCTCTCATTCATACAGCAATATTCTTGACAAAGGAAGTCATCGCACCATACCTGGCTAGCCAAACCTTCCAAACCACCCCTCAAATTCCTTACAGTCACTTTAACATCGCTGTATCCCGTTCCCTATCAGTAATCCATGTCGCCTTTTCTGAAAGGACCTGTCATAATTTATTGTGAAGGAGCACAGCTGTAAATACCAAGTTATAAGAGAATCCAGCAAAATATAAGATGCTATAAGATTAAAAAGAGTTATTTTCGGATGAGGTAGGGATTGATTTACTTCCGCAGACACACCCTCCTGTTCTCAAACACACTAGAGGTCAACTTATGGATGGCAAGGTGGCACAGTGGTTAGCACTGCTGCCTCACAACGCCAGGGACCCGGGTTCGATTCCCGGCTTGGGTCACTGTCTGTGTGGAGTTTGCACGTTCTCCCCATGGCTGCGTGGGTTTCCTCCGGATGCTCCGGTTTCCTCCCACAGTCCAAAAGACATGCTGGTTAGGGTGCATTGGCCGTGCTAAATTCTCCCTCAGTGTACCCGAACGGGCGCCAGAGTGTGGTGACTGGGGGATTTTCACAGTAACTTCATTGCGGTGTTAATGTATGTCTATTTGTGACACTTTAAAGCTTTAAAACTTAAAAAAAAAACTATGAGGCATTCCTGAGCAGGAATTGAAGAGCAGTGAATGATGAGGGCATTAGATTGACAACATGTAGGGTGGGCCCTCAATCATGTGGTAACCATGGGAACTTGTGTTGCTGCCATTTAGGCCCATGCTAGGAGCTAGGGTGGAGCATTCCCCCATTGAGAGCAAATGGAAGGAAATTCCACCCTTAAACATGCGACTGATAGTTGTTTGCCTCAGAAAATTACTTCACTGCTATCAACGTAGGCGTCAACTGATAGTGCGGAACTCAAAGGAAAAAGGTCAGAATGTGCAATCCTGACATGAAAAGGGAGATTAAAAGAATCTGCCCTCCCTCCCAGCAAAATAGGCCTTTCAAACTAATTCTCGGCAAAAGCAGCCAGCGTTGTCTCGGTTATTCTCTCAAAGGTTAAGGGCTTAAAATGTCAGGCTGAGACTGGAACTGAAGTTCATAAGTTAAGTAAAAAGCAAGACAGTAGAGCTGCACAACCTTCTGAAGTGGCCAGATCCACAAGCCATAGCCAATGTGCCACTTGCATACAATTACAGGAGTTTGTGAGCCCATGCACCATACCATAGACTCCGACAGTGCAGAAAAAGTCCATTCGGCCCATCAACTCTGCACCGACTCTCCGGAAGGGCATGATACCCAGGCCCCTACCCTCTGCCCTATCCTCGTAACCCTGTACATTTACTGTGGCTAACCCACGCAACCTGCACATCTTGGAACACTGAGGCGCAATTTAGCATGGTCAATCTACCTAATCTTTGGACACAACTGTGCAGCTCCACAGTTCCCTGAAGGTGGCAACTCAGGTGGACAAGGTGATCAAGAAGGCATGTGGCATGCTGGCTTTCATCGGTCAGGGCATTGAGTATAGGAATTGGAAAATCATGTTGCAGCTGTATAAGACTTTGGTTAGGCGGCATTTGGAGTATTGTGTACAATTCTGGTCGCCACACTACCGCAAGGATGTTGATACGTTGGAAAGGGTGCAGAAGAGATTTACCAGGATGTTGCCTGGTTTGGAGGATATGGACTATAAAGAAAGATTGAACAAACTTGGATTGTTTTCATTGGAGCGTCGGAGGATGAGGGGGGACCTGATAGAGGTTTACAAGATTATGACAGGCTTGGAGAGAGTGGATAGTCAGAGTCTTTTTCCCAGGGTCGAAGGATCAGTTACTCAGGGGCATAAGTCGAAAGTGAGAGAGGGGAAGTTTAAAAGAGATGTAAGGGGCAAGTTTTTCACACAGAGGCTGGTGAATGCCTGGAACGCGCTGCTGGAGGAGGTGGTGGAAGCAGATTCGATGACAACATCCAAGAGGCATCTGGACAGATACATGAATAGGCAGCGAATAGAGGGCTATGGACAAAATAGAGGCAAGAAAATGTTAGGTTAGAGAGGCATCTGTGTTGGCACGGACTTGGTGGGCTGAAGGGCCTGTTCCTGTGCTGCACTGTTCTGTGTTCTTTGTACTAAGGGGCAATTTAGCATGGCCAATCCACACAACCTACACATTTTGGGACACTCAGGGGCAATTTAGCATGGCCAATCCACCTAACCCGCACAAATTTGGACATCAAGGAGCAATTTAGCATTGCCAATCCACCTAACCTGCACATCTTTGGACACAAAGGGACAATTTAGCATGGCCAATCCACCTAACCTGCACAAATTTGGACATCAAGGAGCAATTTAGCATGGCCAATCCACCTAACCTGCACATCTTTGGATACTAAGTGGCAATTTAGCATGGCCAATCCACCTAACCAGCACATCTTTGGACACAAAGGGGCAATTTAGCATGGCCAACCCACCTAACCTGCACATCTTTGGACACTGAGGAACAATTTAGCAATGTGGTTGACTGTCAACTGGCCTCTGAACAAGGGCAACTAGGGATGGGCAATAAATGCTGGCCAGCCAGCGACGCCCATGTCTCACGGATGAATAAAACAAAACCCTTGACATACAATCCTGGACCTTGGAATGGGCCTGTTGGCAACACTCAGTCATCGCGAACGAACAGGTTAATGTTGTTCCTATAGTCGAAGGATGGAATGTCAAATGGTGTTTTCCTGCAGAGTTGGAACACCACTTCAAAGTGGCTCGGGACAGATGGTGACCAGCTGTGTGCACTTCCAGTCAAGAAATGGTAAGACGAACATGCAACAGAAAAAATAATATATGGGAACTTTGCAGTCAAACACACATGTGGCAAGGGATGGTTAAATACACCATCGAAATATTTCAGTAACTAATTCAATCCTGTTATGATTCCATTGTAAATTGGACACTTACATCATTCTTTGGATAGGCGGAAGAAGCTGGAATTGTTCCTTAGACCAGACAAGATTAAGCAGAGATTTCATAGAGATCTTTTAATCAAAAACGGCTGAGGGGAACTGTTTCCACTGGGTGAAGCAGTGGTCACATATTTGTGGCGATTGGCGAAACAACCAAAATGGCCTTGCAAAAACTCTATTTACCCAACGGGTTGTTAGTATTAGGAACGCACTGTCTGTTTGGGTGGTGGATATAGATTCAGTGGCGGCCTTCAAAAGACAATTGGATAAATGCTTGAAGCAGAAAACATTACAGGCCTATGGAGAACGAGTAAAGGAATGGAACTAACTGGATAGCTCTTTGAAGGAGCCAACCCCATACTGGATGGGCCGACTGGCCTCCTTCTGTGCTTTACTATTCTACTATTCTTTATCCTTGCCTCCAGCATCTGTCAGAATTACGAAAGTGACAGGATGTATTGTCACCGTGTAAACATGTTTGATTACCAGCGTACATGCATAGAGCAATTCGGGTGGCACAGTGGTTAACACTGCTGCCTCACAATGCCAGGGACCCGGGTTCAATTCCGGCCTTAGGTGACTGCGTGGACTTTGCACATTCTCCCCCTGCCTGCGTGGGTTTCCTCCGGGTGCTCCGGTTTCCTCCCACAGTCCATAGATGTGCAGGTTAGGTGGATTGGCGCTGCTAAATTGCCCTTTTAGTGTCCAAAAATGTGCAGGTTAGGTTAATTGGCCATACCAAATTTCCCCTTAGTGTCCAAAGATATGCAGTTTGGTGGATTGGCCATGCTAAATTTCCTCTTAGTATCTCAAGATGTGCAGTTAGGTGGATTGGCCGTGCTAAATTTCCCCTTATTGTCCCAAATTATGTAGGTTAGATGCATTTGCCATGGTAACTGTGCAGGGTTATGGGAGGGGGAAAATAGGCCTGGGTGGGATGCTCTTTCGGAGATGCAGACTTGATGGACCGAATAGCCTCATTCTGCACTGCAGGGATTCTGTGGAATGATGTTGAGTGATCCAGCTGAGGGTAATGCTGTCATTATGTCAGGTGGGCTAAGGTAAACCTGTAAATCCTGTTGCAGTGAGTGAGTTCCTGTGACACCTTCTGACATTCTGTACAATGGACATGACAAACCTGCTTGCGATCAATGTCCTTCCACTAGACACTTGGCTCCTGTATTTGCAGCAAAGATCACACAGCTTCTTGGGTTTTCCAACTTCCTTTCTTGTGACACATGTCCAGCACTCAACGATTCCATTAATGTATGTATCAATGGGAACTGTTGACTTGAACAATACAATTCTGTTAATCGCCAGCGAAAGAGCAAAGTTAGCAATGAATACGATTTAGTTCCAAAAATGCCAAGGGATATTGTAATGACTCGCTCGCAGGATTTTCTGCGCAACAATATTCCAGTCTGCTTTGTTAATTATAAAACCTGGGGGGCAATTTTACAGCCTTGGCACATCTGGCGCAGATTGCACCAATCCTGGACAATTGTGTGCAGGCCTAATAATGGGTTTCATTCCTGGCATCAAATGGTTTGCAATCGTCCCAGTCACTTTCTACTGGCACCGCCCAGAATGGGTGCGTGGCTGATTAGCATATTAAAGTAGCATTTAAATATGCATAGCCCATCCGATGCCGGATTTTCCCAGCTCCTGGGATCTTCCGATCCTTGGTCGGATCCTTGTGCACGATCCCGGCAAGAATCACTCCTGGACTTCACTAGTGGAGACCACACGTGATGGCCCCGCCGGGGGCTCGGAGGGCATTGAAGCCCCGGGCAGTCTGGGACATGGTGGGTGGTGCTCACCTGGCACTGCCCACCTGGCACACCAGCAGTGTCAGTTGGGCACTGCCGGTGTGCCAGTGGTAGTGCAAAGGGTGTGTGGCTTGAATGGGGGTGGGAACTGAGTGGGGGCTATGAGAAGGGGGCTATGCAAGGGGGGGATCATGAAGGTAGGGCTAGAAGGCAGGGAGGGGGTGTGAAGAGTGGGGCATGAAGCGGGGGGGGTGCATGTCAGAGGTCATGAAGGGGGATCCATTGGGAGGGCCCTGATGTGATCCGTGTCGGGGAGGGGATAGAGAAACATGTCACCGATGAATGGGGGGGTATCCCGATGACCGTGGGGGAGGTAGGGGGTCTCCCAGTGCACTGTGAGATTGGGTACCCTTTCAAAATGGCGCCTGATCATTTTGCAGCCGGACTCACCATCGTGTTTAAGTCCCGCCCCTCCCAGAATGAGTGCAAAACTCATCACTCTCCCTAAAAGAAGTGTGGGACGATTGAAGTCTTCTCCACACTGGCCCAGTATTCTCGCCGTTATGAGACTTGGTGATTTTTTGGGGAAAATTCCTCTTCTGATCTTCACTTCGTGTTATAGGGAATGTTTACTTCAAAGTACAGGTTCGAGTTGGCATGGGCCAGTTGGACCGCACAGCTCGGATTGGTGGGGGCTGTGTCTTTGGTTCTGTACAATGCATAAAGAGGCTGTAGTTCAGGTCTGGAGCCACTTAACACTCTAAGGTGAGAAGTTAATAGTCCCTGTACATTCAGTAGGGGCGGCAAGGTGGCACGGTGGTTAGCGCTGCTGCGTCACAGCGTCAGGGATCTGGGTTCGATTCCCGGCTTGGGTCACTGTCTGTGTGGAGTTTGTACGTTCTCCCCGTGTCTGCGTGGGTTTCCCCCAGATGCTCCGGTTTCCTCCCACAGCCTGGTCAGGTGCATTGGCCGTGCTAAATTCTCCCTCAGTGTACCCAAACAGGCACCGGAGTGTGGCGACTGGGGGATTTTCACAGCAACAGTGTTAATGTAAGCCTTCCTTATGACTCTAATAAATAAACTTTTAACTTTAGCTACTTGCTGCAGCACATCTGCAACTCAAAACATTACAAGAGTTTTTGTCAGCCTGTTGGACACTTATTACGAGTGAAATTCATCTCAGGAGGTGCGGTAAAAGGGACAACAATGAACTAACACCCAGGATTTACAACCCACCCAATTTCACTTCCAACTCTGACGAAGGGTCATCCAGACTCGAAACGTTGGTCCTATTCTCTCTCCACAAATGCTGACAGACCCGCTGAGATTTTCCGGTATTTTCTGTTTTTGTTTCAGATTCCAGCACCCGCAGTATTTTGCTTTTATCAATTTCATTTCTTGTCGACTTCAAGACCAATTTCAACATCTTTCGATAACAGCTTGGAACATGGCGGGACTTACAAGAGCAAGGATGTCATGTTGCAGCTTTATAAAACTTTGGTTAAGCCGCACTTACGAGTATTGCGTTCAATTCTGGTCGCCACATTACAGGAAGGATGGGGAGGCTTTGGAGAGGGTGCAGAAGAGATTTACCAGGATGCTGCCTGGATTAGAGGGTATGGGATATAAGGAGAGGCTGAACAAACTAGGGGTTGTTTTCTCTGGAGCGGCGGAGGCTGAGGGGAGACCTGATAGAAATCGATAGAATTATGAGAAGCATGGATGAGATTGACAGTCAGAATCTCTTTCCCAGAGTTGAAATGTCTAATACTAGGGGGCGCGCACTTAAGGTGAGAGGGGGAAGGTTCAAAGGAGATGTGAGGGGCAAGTTTTTTACACAGAGAGTGATCGGTGTCTGGAACGCGCTGCCAGGGGTGGTGGTGGAGGCAGATATGAAAGAGGCGTTTAAGGGGCTTTTAGATAAACAAATGAATATGCAAGCAATAGAGGGATAGGGACCAAGGGCAGGCAGAAGGGATTAGTTTAATTTGGCGTCATGTTCAGCACAACATCGTGGGCCGAAGGGCCTGTTCCTGTGCTGTACTGTTCTATGTTCTATGTTCTAAGGAAGAGGTAGGCAGATTTTTAATTTGTAAGGGTTTTGAAGGGTTATGGAGAATGGGCAGGAAAGTGGAGTTAAGGCCAAAGTGAGATCAGCCATGATTGTATGAAATGGTGGAGCAGGCTCGAGGGGCTGAATGGCCTACTCCTGCTCCTAGTTCTTATGGTTCTTATAAAGGGAATGCTAAGTGTCCTATACTCTCAATCGGGTGTGCACAGTGTCCCCTTTTCCCTGGTTAGAAACCAGGACAGATCTGGCAGTAAATTCAACTTGGCCAACTCTGTATTCCAGATTCCCGCCACCCTCTGAGCAAAAAGGTCTTTTTCTCAAATCCCCTCTGAATCTCCTGCCCCTTATCTTAAAACTATTCCCCCTTGGGATTGACCCTCAACCAAGGGGAATAGTTGCGAGGGAACTCCCTGTCCATACCCCTCATAATCTTATACACCTCAATCATGCCCCCCCCCGGCCTTCTCTGCTCCAAAGAAAACAACAGGAGCCTATCCAGCCTCTCCCTATAGCTCAAATGCTCCGTCCCAGGCAGCATCCTGGTGAACCTCCTCTGTACCTCCTCAAGTGCTATCACATCCTTCCTATAGTGAGGTAGCCAGTACTGCACACAGTACTCCAGCTGTGACCTAACCAACGCCCTGTACAACTCCGAGATCACCTCCTTGTTCTTGCATTCTCTGTACTCTGTACTCAGTCCCACATTAACCCGGTATCTGCCAGTCCCTTCTCAGGAGACTAAGGAAATTTGGCATGTCCGCTGCCACTGTCACCAACTTTTACAGCTGCACCATAGAAAGCACTCTTTCTGGTTGTGTCACAGCTTGGTATGGGCTCCTGCTCTGACAAAGACTGCAAGGAACTACAAAGGGTCATAAATGAAGTCCAGTCCATCACGCAAACCAGCCTCCCATCCACCGACTCCGTCTACACTTCCCGCTGTCTCGGCAAAGCAGCCAGCATAATTAAGGACCCCACGCACCCCGGACATACTCACTTCCACCTTCTTCCATCAGGAAAAAGATACAAAAGTCTGAGGTCACGTACCAACCGACTCAAGAACAGCTTCTTCCCTGCTGCTGTCAGACTTTTGAATAGACCTACCTCACGTTAAGTTGATCTTTCTCTGCACCTGAGCTGTAACACTACATTCTGCACTCTCTCTTTTCCTTCTCTATGAACGGTATGCTTTGTCTGTATAGTGCGCAAGAAACAATACTTTTCACTGTATACTAATACATGTGACTATAATATATCAAATCAAATCAAAAATCAAATCCCTTATACTACAGCGTGGATCCGAGGTATAAAGTTGGTTTCGTTTGTTGGAGCTTGTGCGATTATTCTGCAATTTTCAGAGTGAGAAGCGAAGCAGTACAGGAAAGACCCAGGTTCAGAGTGTGCTGGAATAACTCAATTCTAATTCTGTGGCAGTACAAGGACTGGAATTGGCACGGGGAGGAAACAGAAAAACCAGGTAAGGTTCCGGCTCCTGATGTTGGTCCAGAAGCTCATGTACAGGGAACGAGGGCTGGATGAGGCCCTGCTGTGATGCCTCCTGGGTGCACGGTGGCACAGTGGTTAGCACTGCTGCCTCACATAACCAGGGACCCGGGTTCGATTCCCGGCTTGGGTCACTGTCTGTGTGGAGTTTGCATGTTCTCCCCGTGTCTGCGTGGGTTTCCTCCGGGTGCTCCGGTTTCCTCCCACAGTCCGAATGATGTGCTGGTTAGGTGCATTGAATCATAGAAACCCTACTGTGCAGAAGGAGGCCATTCAGCCCATCGAGTCTGCACCGACAACAATCTCGCTTTGGGCTTACCCCCACTACCCCACACATTTACCCCACCAGTCCCTCTAACCTACACATCCCAAGACACTAAGGAGCAATTTAGAATGGCCGATCAACCTAATCCACACATCTTTGGACTGTGGGAGGAAACCGGAGCACCCGGAGGAAACCCACGCAGACACGAGGAGAATGTGCAAACTCCACACAGACAGTGACCCAAGCCGGGAATCGAACCCAGGTCCTTGGAGCTGTGAGGCAGCAGTGCTAACCACTGTGCCACTGTGCCGCCCATTGACCGTGCTAAATTCTCCCTCAGTATACCCGAACAGATGCCAGAGTGTGGCAACTAGGGGATTTTCACCGCAACTTCATTGCAGTGTTAATGTAAGCCTACTTGTGACACTAATAAATAAACTTTAAACTTAACTGCAGTCAAACATCTTGCCGACACTGATTGGAAAGTTTCAGAAATAAGCAATGGCTTTTTGGGAAAGAGACTGGGATGATGGAACTGTAGGTCATGATCCTTGGACTTGAAGAGTAGGAGAGAGAGAGAAGAAAAACATTAAGAAAGAGAGTTTTTTTAAAAAGACATTGTTATCTAGAATCCAAATATATTTGTACCCCTTCAAGTAAAGAATTATTAGGAGTTTAAGTATTTACTCCAATCTTTTCTTTCTCTTAATAATTTTTGCCTCTGTACTGCTACTAGGGAAGGCAATGGCTTAGTGGTATTATCGCTAGACTATTAATCCAGAAACTCACTAATGTTCCAGGGACCCAGGTTCAAATCCCACCATGGCAAAAGGTGGAATTTGAATTCAATAAAAAATATCTGGAATTAAGAATCTACTGATGACCATGAAACCATTGTCGATTGTCGGAAAAACCCATCTGGTTCCTTTAGGGAACATTAGAACTAGGAGTAGTAGTAGGCCATCTGGCCCCTCGAGCCTGCTCCGCCATTCAATAAGATCACGGCTGATCTTTTTGTGGACTCAGCTCCACTTACCCGCCCGCTCACCATAACCCTTAATTCCTTTACTGTTCAAAAATTTATCTATCCTTGCCTTAAAAACATTCAATGAGGTAGCCTCAACTGCTTCACTGGGCAGGGAATTCCACAGATTCACAACCCTTTGTGTGAAGAAGTTCCTCCTCAGCTCAGTCCTAAATCTGCTCCCCCTTATTCTGAGGCTATGCCCCCTAGTTCTAGTTTCACCCGCCAGTGGAAACAGCTTCCCTGCTTCTATCTTATCTATTCTGAAGTAGGCAATTTTCCAAAAGCCATATTGGCACCATTCATAACGTGCCTACAATGCAGAGGGGAACACCCAAAGAACAAAGAACAAAGAACAATACCCGGATGGATATTCGTTCAAACCCCCTCTGCACAGCTGAGAGACCTTTAAATTTCAAAGCCAACGAAAGATCCTTATTCTGCCCAGCAACAGCGCGAAGCTGCATTTTAAACCGGCCTTTGGCCAAGGAAGATCGGGATATCTGCGAGTCAAGACCGAGAGTGGGCTATATGGCATAACCAGACTATCAATAAAATATTACAGGAATAAAATGGCCAAGGCAGGCAAAGAAACTTAACAAACTAGGGTAAAAGGAATAAAAGATTAGATTAAATCTCCCTACACACAGCAGGACAAAATGACATTAACACCTAATCTCGCAAGCAGGGAACACACACACAAAACAATGAGGTCAATTCAGATTAGGGGACACATAGAGGGGATAATGGGAAACACATTAAAACACCGGGGCAAGAACAGGTAGTCCCATTAACACAAACACACACCATACAGATGCAAATTGACAAGCCTCCCAGAGAACTTCCTGACCCGACAGACCACTTTATACATATTGTAAAAATGCATAATCAAATGTTCCCGCTCGAATTTGGATCCCTATAAAGATCCAGAGCTGATGTGAAAGGATTGAGATCAACGTGGCCAAGCCACTGTTTCGGAGCTGGTTACGTTGGTTCTCCCTGGGTTCCCAGTAATTGTACAATAAAGAAAAACACTTTGAACGTTGCCTTGCGACTCGACTTCTTTGAATGCACGGGTACAAGGGATTTTTCCCTACAACAATTCCCTTCATAATCTTACATGTTTCTATAAGATCTCCCCTCATTCTTCTGAATTCCAATGAGTATAGCCCCAGTCTACTCAGTCTCTCCTCATAAGCCAACCCTCTCAACTCCGGAATCAACCTAGTGAATCTCCTCTGCATCCCCTCCAGTGCCAGTATATCCTTTCTCAAGTAAGGAGACCAAAACTGTACACAGTACTCCAGGTGTGGCCTCACCAGCACCTTATACAGCTGCAACATAATCTCGCTGTTTTTAAACTCCATCCCTCTAGCAATGAAGGACCAAATTCCATTTGCCTTCTTAATTACCTGCTGCACCTGCAAACCAACTCCTTGAGATTCCTGCACAAGGACACCTAGGTCCCTCAGCACAGCAGCATGCTGCAATTTTTTACCATTTAAATAATAGTCCATTTTGCTGTTATTCCTACCAAAATAGACGACCTCACATTTACCAACATTGTACTCCATCTGCCAGACCCCCGCCCACTCACTTAGATTATCTATATCCCTTTGCAGACTTTCAGCGTCCTCTGCACACTTTACTCTTCCACTCATCTTCGTGTCATCTGCGAATTTTGACACACTACACTTGGTCCCCAACTCCAAATCATCTATGTAAATTGTAAACAATTGTGGTCCCAACACTGATTCCTGAGGCACACCACTAGTCACTGATCGCCAACCAGAAAAACACCCATTTACCCCCACTTTTTGCTTTCTGTTAGTTAACCAATCCTCTATCCATGCTAATACATTACCCGTAATACCGTGCACCTTTATCTTATGTAGCAGTCTTTGGTGCGGCACCTTGTCAAATGCCTTCTGGAAATCCAGATACACCACATCCACAGGTTCCCCATTGTCCACTGCACATGTAATGTTCTCAAAGAATTCCACCAAATTACAGGCAGTCCCTGGGTTACGAACGCCCGACTTACGAACGCCCGTACCTACGTACCGACCTCCGTAAAGCCTATCATTTTAAAAATTTGAGTTACGTACAATGGTTCGTACTAACGAATGGGCGGACTCCATTGCATGACGCTCAAAACACTGTGTGTTTTCAGCGGGAAGAGTAATGGAGCATGTAAAAGGCTCTGTCCCGATGAAAGCGACAATTATCACTAAGCAACGCAGTGGTTTAATTATCAAAATGGAAAGGCTATTGGTAATTTAGTTAGAGGATCAAAATCAGCGTAACATTCCTGTTAGCCTTGGCTCGAAGCCTTTTCAGTGATTTAAAAGCTGCACGTGCAGCAAGTGAAGATGCTTGTGATGAAGAATTTGTTGCGAGTGGGGGTTGGTTCAAGCATTTCAGAGGGAGGGTAAATTTACACAATGTTAAAGCGCAAGGTGAAGCAGCGAGTGCCGTTGTCAGTGCTGCGAGAGAGTTTCCTGAAATGTTGGAAAAAATTATTGAGGAGGGAGGTTATGTGCCTGAGCAAATATTTAATGTAGACGAGACTGGCTTATTGTGGAAAAAAATGGCTGAAAGGACATACATTTCAAAAGAGGAAAAAACTCCTCCAGGGCACAAAGCATCCAAGGATAGGCTAACGTTATTGTTTGGTGGTAACGCATCCGGGGATTGCAAGCTTAAGCCAATGCTTGTGTATCGCTCCCTAAATCCGAGGGCACTTAGCCGAATCATCAAGGCAGCTCTTCCCGTTATTTGGAAGTCAAACACAAAGGCTTGGGTAACAAAAGCTCTCTTCGAAGATTGGTTCCTGAACTATTTTGTTCCTGCTGCTGAATGCTATTGCTTGGCCAAGAAGATTCCTTTCAAAATTCTCCTTGTGCTTGACAACGCCCCCGGACATCCAAGCATTTTAGATGACCTTCATCTCAATGTAAAGGTCGGCTTTTTACCACCCAACACCACATCACTACTTCAGCCAATGGATCAAGGGGTCATAGCCTCCTTTAAGGCTTACTATTTACGCCGGACCTTCTCACAAGCAGTCAGGGCTACCCAAGATGATGCAATGACCTTAAAGGAGTTCGGGAGGAATTACAGCATCTACGATGGCATCAAAAGCATTGCAGATTCTTGGGAGGAAGTGAAGACAACCAACATGAAAGGAGTGTGGAACAAATTGTGCCCCCAATTCGCACATGGTTTTAAGGGGTTTACAGCTGAGGACATCGCCGAAGCCAGGCAGGCTGTGGTTGATATTGGTAATAATCAACTGCAGTTAGACATCAATGAAGACGATGTCTTAGACTCGCTTGAATCCCATGCCGAAGAACTGACCAATGAGGACTTTATGGAGCTGGAGCAGCAGATGATAGCATTTGAGGAAGAAGCCAGGGATGTAGAAACCCCAGAACCCAAGACGTTTCTGACGAAGGAGTTAGCTGAAGCCTTTCGTCTCATTGAAGCAGGGATGGCAAAGTTAAAGGAGCAGGATCCTAATGCAGAGAGGCTCACCAAAGTTTACCGGATAGTTACCGACGGCCTCAGCTGCTACAAGGCCATTTATAATGAGAAAAAGAAAAACTCTGTTCAAGCCTCCCTTGATGTTTACTTTAAGAAATTACTTTAATGTTTTTTATATCTGCACACACACACACACACACACACACACATATATATATAAAAATAATCCAAGTTTTGTGTCATTTCCATTCATTATTATTATTATTACTGTATTATTATATTTAAGATGTTTTAGGTAAAATATATACTATATACTAAGACAAACATTTGACTAATTGACGCTAGATGTGAACCGTATGTAACTGTTCCGACTTACATACAAATTCGACTTACAGACAGACTTAAAAACGGAACTCGTTCGTAACCCGGGACTGCCATGACCTGTCCTTCACGAACCCATGCTGCGTCTTACCAATGGGACAATTTATATCCAGATGTCTCACTATTTCTTCCTTGAAGATAGGTTCAAGCATTTTCCCTACTACAGAAGTTAAGCTAACCGGCCTGTAGTTACCTGCCTTTTGTCTACCTCCTTTTTTAAACAGTGGCGTCACATTTGCTGTTTTCCAATCTGCGGAAACCACCCCAGAGTCCAGCGAATTTAGGTAAATTACCACGAGTGCATTTGCTATTTTTCCTGCCATCTCTTTTAGTACCCTGGGATGAATTCCATCAGGACCAGGAGACTTGTCTACCTTTAGCCCCATTAACTTGCCCAACACTACCTCTTTCGTGATAATGATAGTTTCTCGGAAGGAAACCATTGTCGGGAAAAGCTAATATCATTTAGGGAAAGAAATCTGCTGTCCTTACCCGGTCTGGCCTACATGTGACTCCAGGGCCACAGCTGCCCTTGGCGAACCAGGGATGGGCAATAAATGCTGGCCAGCCACTGATGCCCATATCCCACGAATGAATAATAAAATAAAACTACTTAACTTAGAATAACGAGCGATACCGGGATTTATTTTACTTCATGTGTCGACTGGCATAATGTTAAAACCTGAGGCGCAAGGACCAGTAAACATACTCAGTCATACCGATGCTAATTAATGCCTCTGTATAAATTCACAGGCACAGTTCACCGTACTGGCTAAAGGCCACTACAATGTATCTTTATAAAAAATTGCAGGATGACTTTTTTTTTAAAGGTAAGATTGCTTTGTAATTAGTTTTAAGGCAAATGATAATTAGGTTAGTTCAGTAAATGGCGCGACCGAGCTGCCATAAATTTCTCCATTAAATTATTTCCCGAGTTCCTGTCAATCTGACATTTGCGATTCCAGAGTCAAAGACTTATTGAATTAGGACAAGTACTACTGTCATCCTGAAGGTCATTTACTTCCTCATTTAGATATACGGCGATTATTTTCCACTCCAATGAACTGTGTTACAAACCAGTCAATTTAGTGTGTTCCAATATGCTGTACCTTACTGAGAGCCATTATCAGAATCCTCACAAGATCCCAAAATGGTTTTCACTAAGATAATATTCATTGCTAAACAACAGAAAAATCAAGGCACCGCTTAAAGTATTAAGCGGCAAGGAGATGTATCTATCTCTCTCTCTCCATCCCGCTCCTAATCCTGATCAATGTTCTTTGGAAATCATGAGTCCAGATTGCGGCAAGAATAACGGCATGCTTAACTGTGTCTTTATCCTCTCCTCTCCCCAAGGAAGGCGTCACTTGATTTAATAATGCACATTTTTCACCAGCCGCTCGCTTATTCTGAGGGTGAGGTGGGTGAAGGAAAGGCTTTGCGATGTTAGGCTTATACCTTCGTAGGATCATAGAATCCCGACAGTGCAGAAGGAGGCCATTTGGCCCATCAGGTCTGCAATCCCATCCAGGCCCTATCCCCGCAACCCCACATATTTATCCTGCTGGTCCCCCTGACAACAAGCTGCAATTTAGCATGGTCAATCAACCTAGCCCACACATCTTTGGAGTGTGGGAGGAAACTGGAGAACCCGGAGGAAACCCACGCAGACACGGGGGAAAATGTGCAGACTCCGCAGAGATAGTTACCCAAGCCGGGAATCGAACCCGGGTCCCTGGCGCTGTGAGGTAGCAGTGCTAACCACTGTGCCACCGCGCTGCCCAGCACCTTGTTGTCTATCCGATGCAAGTATATCCATACGAACTGGTTCGAGGTGAAGTTAATGTAAATTGGCCAGGAGAGGCTGAACTCTCTCTGCCTTTCTTTTTCTAAGTGTCATGGTGAGTTGTGCTCATTCAGCTCAAGGTTTGGATAGGCACACAGGCCAGTGTGGGCGACCGTCACATCATGGGGTAAGCCCCTCTTTACATTTCATCACACGCTTGAACTGAGCTCCCGCACCATACAGTTCAGACTGACATCAGGCAGATTGGAGCATGCCATTGAATGTCAGAGTATTTCTTTTTCTCTGCTGGCCTTTGTAATTAAACAGAAAAGTAACTTCACCTTTGAGTAGCTCCCAGGAAAGGGGAGGCTGACTGAGAGTATGGGTGAAAGAAAGCAGTGTTGGATCTCTGTTTCTAGCTGTGTTCCTGTTGAATTCACTATTGGAATGCCATGGAATCATAGAATCCCTACAATGCAGAAAGAGGCCATTCGGCCCATCGAGTATGCACCGACCCTCCAACAGAGCATCCCACCCAGAGCCTATCCCCGTAACCCCACATATTTACCCCACAGATATTCCTAACCTGCACATCTTTGGACACCAAGGGGCAATTTAGCATGGCCAATCCCCCTATCCTACACATGTTTAGACACTAAAGGGCAATTTAGCATGGCCAATCCACATAACCTACACATATTTAGACACTAAAGGGCAATTTCGCATGGCCAATCCACCTAACCTGCACATCTTTGGACATTAAGGGGCAACTTAGCATGGCCAACCCACCTAACCTACACATCTTTGGACATTAAGGGGCAATTTAGCATGGCCAATCCACCTAACCTGCACATCTTTGGACACTGGGGGGCAATTTGGCATGGCAGATAGTTAGGGTCTAGTCTAACTTCATATATCTTGGGGTTTCTAATCTCAAACCCTAACAGTGCTGGAGAATGTCCATGCGCAGGGTCCCTGCAGGATACTCAAAGACAAATGGGAAGACAGACGGACAAACTCCAGCATCCATGAAACCGATTCTTCCAACATCTCCACCCTGATTGCGTGACATCAACTCCGTTGGTCTGGATGCTGCCTCAGCATTCAAACCGGCATCCGAAACAAATCCTCATTTCCCAATTTAAGGATGATGTCCGATGTTGAGGAGGCGAGGGAAGAGGGCACTCTGACAAAAGGGCACAAATTGACATTGGCGCATGGGAGGATCTTCCTACGTTGACCGCACATCGTCCGACTAGCCACAGCGCAGTCAGACCACTCTGCAGAGGAGCGACGAAAACAAGAGAGAGAGCAGCACGCTGGCTCAAGAATTCCTCTCTCCCTCAGGGCACCCCCCATTGCACCAAGGCCTGTGATATGCCATGTCACCTGAGGGTACACAGATCATGAGGCCCGATGGATATCATCCTCATTTCAGAGACTAATGGCAACAGCGATGGTGGCATGATACGCACCCCCCTGTAGAGATTGGGAGAGCATGCTGGGTGCTGTTTACAGCCTCACTGACCAACGCACCACGACTGGGCCAAAGGAATCCCAGAATGGTGGGCCAGTATTTATACTGAGTCTGGCTGTACATTGACACAATTAGCTCTCCCTCTCTCCTCCAAAGCCTGGATTGCAATAGAAAAGAACAAAGAACAAAGGTAAGCACAGCACAGGAACAGATCCTTTGGCCCTCCAAGCCTGTGCAAATCATGATGCCCTAACTAAACCCCTTCTGCCCTTACTCAGTCCGTATCCCTCTATTCCCTCCCTATTCATGCACCCATCCAGATGTCTCTTAAATGTTGCTAACGTACCTGCTTCCACCACCTCTGGCAGCGCGTTCCAGGCACCCATCACGTGAAAAACGTCCCCCGCACATCTCCCTTAAACTTTCCCCTTCTCATCTTGAACCTGTGCCCCCTTGTACTTGACACTTCCACCCTGTCTGTGCCTCTCAAAATTTTATAGACCTCTATCAGGCCTCCCCTCAGCCTCTGTCTTTCCAGTGAAAACAATCCTAGTTTATTCAACCTCTCCTCATAGCCAACACCCTCGAGACCAGGCAACATCCTGGTAAATCTTCTTTGCACTTTCTCCAAAGCTTCCATGTCCTTCTGGTAGTGCAGTGACAAGAACGGCACACAATACTCCAAATGTGGCCTAACCAAGGTTTTATATAGCCTTATAAGGCAGCTTTGAAGTCCAGACAGCATCATTGGAAAAATTGCCCAGTGCTGTCCCATAGATCCTGGCCATTAGTCCAATTGCACTTTAAAAAAATACAGATTAACTGGCCATTAACCAGTCGATGCAAAATGGCTCCTGCATTCGCTTACTGAAAAACTGTAATTAATTGTTTGATTTAATTTGATTTGATTTGCTTTATTATTGTCACATGTATTAGCATACAGTGAAAAGTATTGCTTCTTACGTGCTTTACAGACAGAGCATACCGTTCATAGAGAAGGAGAGGAGAGAGTGCAGAATGTAGTGTTACAGTCATAGCTCGGGTGTAAAGAAAGATCAACTTAGTGTGAGGTAAATCCGTTTAAAAGTCTGACAGCAGCAGGGAAGAAGCTGTTCTTGATTCAGTTGGCACGTGTCCTCAGACTTTAGTACCTTTTTCCCCGACGGAAGAAGGTGGAAGAGAGTCGGTCCGGGGTGTGTGGGGTCCTTGATTATGCTGGCTGCTTTTCCAAGGCAGCGGGAAGTGTAGACAGAGTCAATGCATAAAGTGTTTTAAGATATATTAGTGTGAGATATTCAACAGAAATGTTTGTATTGAGTCATCAATTAAGAATGATATCTATATAATACTCGTCCAGTAACTGGAGGATAGCCATACAGTACAAGCCATCGGCTGCTGGGATATGTGTTCCTGCCTTTGAAAATTTGCAAAGTCCTTGATTAAACATTTAATTGCCTTGCACTTAAAAATTAATGAAAGCAATTACCATCTTTACAGAGATTTGATTTACAATGTGAATACAATTTACATATGTTGTCTGCAATAGAAACACAGAAAATAGGAGCAGGCGTAGGCCATTCGGCCCTTCAGGCCTGCTCCCCTATTCATGACGATCATGGCTGATCATCCAAATCCATCGCCTGTTCCATGGAATATGGTGCACATCAGAAGTATCTGAGCCTTCCGCCTCCTTGGGCCACCTTGGTGTTTACAGCGCAGTCTCAGCAGTCTTTCATTAGGAGTAACTTTCAGAAGGGCAGGAACTGGCACAGACTAGGAGAGACTAATGGCCTCTTTCTGTGCCGTAACCATGCTGCAAATTCTATGATTTGATTTTTTGAGTTGATTTGATTTATTATTGTCACATGTATTGGAGTATAGTGAAAAGTATTGTTTCTTGTGATTGTGGTGAACCATTGTTGGTTCCCACCAGGACTGCTGAGCCATGGTCTGGCCAGTACTATGAGTCTGTAGATATGTTACTGTTGGGGTTAGGGTTGGGCTGTTCTACCTGTTAATATAGTCCTATGGTACACCCCAGTTGGCTCCGCCTTCCGGGAGAGGTATAAAGGTCACTGCTCTGCCTGGTGACCCTTTAGTCTGGGATTGTATATTGTATATAGTAGCTCTGTTATTGTTGGTAATAAAAGCCTTTATTTCCCGGGTACATCCAGCCTCCCGTGTGATTTATCGCGCATCAATTTTATTACCAACAAAATTTTTTATTTTGACAAAAACAAAAGAAAACCATGGAGCAAATGCTGAAACCCGAGCGGCTTACATAAGAACATAAGAAATAGGAGCAGGAGTAGGCCATCTAGCCCCTCGAGCCTGCCCCGTTGCCTTACGTTGGATCCACGTGCGGCAGGAGCATCGAACACTTTCGACCATTGGTTGAAGTGTTTCCAAGATTACCTCGACGCCTCCACAGCGGTTCAAAACGACACCGACAGACTGCGGGTCCTCCACGCGAGGGTAAGCGACGCTGTATACTTAGCGATCCGTGAGGCCCAAGACTACAAAGGGGCCCTCGAGCTTCTCAAGAAGCGATACAACAAACCGCCGAATGAGATCCATGCTCGACACCTTCTAGCTACTCGACGGCGGCAGCCCGGCGAAACGACAGAACAGTACGTGTGTGAACTTCAGCAGCTAGCCAGAGCCTGCAACTGCAAGCCAGTGTCGGCGGCCCAGTATATGAGCGACCTAGTTCGAGATGCATTCGTGGCGGGAATCGGCTCGTCGTACATTCGCCTTCGGCTGCGAGAGCAAGGTAACCTCGACCTCACTAAAACCGCAGAATTAGCTGACGCTCTAGAAACGGCCTCCAAAAGTCTGGAGATGTACCCCGACGACCGCGTGGGGACATTGTGGCAGGTGCAGCCGCAGACTCCACTTTATTCAGCGGTCTCGAAAAACTGCGCGATTGCGTTTCCAGCCTCGGACCTGACGACAGCAGCAGCTCCAGGAGGCCCGCGGTGTTACTTCTGTGGGGGGGTGAAACACCCTCGGCAGCGATGTCCAGCTAAAGCGGTATTGTGCTCCGCCTGTGGCAAGAAGGGGCATTATTCCAAAGTATGCCGGACCAAACCACCCTCCAAACATAGCAGTGCGGCGTGTGATTCCCCGGAGCCGGTCTCCCTGTCTTCAGCGTCTGCGAGGTCTTCCACCACGTGTGATTCCAGAGTGACGCCATTCCTAACGACGGAGTCGCAAGACACGTGCGACCTGCAGGGGCCACCGTTTTTGGTGCCATCGACCACGTGCGACCTATGGGGGCAGCCATTTTGGTCGGCACCGACCACAAATGACCAGCAGGGGCCGTCATCAACCAGCTCAGCTGCCTGCAGTTGCACCCACGATCCAACAGTGGCATCAATCATCCTGGACCAGGCCAAGCCTCACAGACTCGACAAGTCCATGATGGACATACAGGTAAACGGACGCCAGATTTATTGTTTGTTTGACAGCGGGAGCACGGAGAGCTTCATTCACCCTGACACCGTGAAGCGGTGCGGTCTCCAGATTTGGACTGTCAAGCAGACAATTTCGATGGCGTCAAGGTCCCGGTCTGTCACCGTGCTAGGGAGCTGCGTGGTCAACCTGACGGTGCAGGGCACGGTTTACGAGAACTTCGGGCTCTTTGTGTTACCGCACCTTTGCGCGCCGATACTCCTAGGACTAGATTTTATGGTCCACCTGAAGAGTGTAACCGTGCAGTACGATGGGCCACTCCCTCCGCTTTCAGTGGGAGCACTGCAGCCTCTAAATTGCCCAAAGCGCTCCACATGTAGTCTCTCGACGCTCAGGATTACCCCACCCTCCCTATTCCAGAATCTCGTGCCAGGCTGCAAGCCCATCGCAACAAAGAGCAGGCGTTACAGCGCTGAGGATCGGATCTTCATTCGATCTGAAGTTCAGTGTCTCCTCAAGGAAGGGATCATCCAACCTAGCGCTAGTCCATGGAGAGCGCAAGTCGTGGTGGTTAAGAATTAAAGTCCAACATCCCTGGTGCCATTTTGGTACGTCCTGCTGAATGTTGGTCTCAAATCAGATTTACCAGCACTCTGTCCTAGACATAAGGTAGAAGACTGCTAAGAAAATGTGTCAAATATAAAAATAAATCCTGTTTACGATTAAAAAGTGAATCTCCCCGATTCCGGAGGCGGGCGAGGCTCGGAGAACAGCATTCTCCATTGGCCTTGAGTGGGATTGTATGAACCTCGGGCGGACATGCCTGTAAAATTCCGACCTTTAAGTGTTGAGGCAGTTTCTGTGAACTCACTGAAAGCACCAGGGGAGAAAGTCAGAATTTTACAATAAGCGGATTGTCAGAGGCCTTTTCCCAGCGTGGAAAGGTCAACTACAAGAGGGCACAAGTTCAAGGTGAAAGGGGGTAAGTTTAAGGGAGACGTGTGGGGAAACATTTCCACACTGAGGGTGGTGGGTGCCTGGAATGCACTGCCAGTGAAAGTGGTGAAGCAGGCACCTTAGCAATGTTCAAGCGTATCTTGATAGATGCATGAACGGGAGGTGAACCAAGAGATAGAAACCCATATGGGGAATAAGTAGTGGGTCTAAATAAGAATTAGGAATTGGTGCAAGCTTGGTGGGCTGAAGGGCCTGTTCCTGTGCTGCATTGTTCTTTGTTCTTTAAGAACCTAAGAACATAAGAACTAGGAGTAGGAGTAGGCCACTTGGCCCCTCGAACCTGCTCCGCCATTCAATAAGATCATGGCTGATCTTTTTGTGGACTCAGCTCCACTTACCCGCCCGCTCACCATAACCCTCAATTCCTTTACTGTTCAAAAATTTATCTATCCTTGCCTTAAAAACATTCAATGAGGTAGCCTCAACTGCTTCACTGGGCAGAGAATTCCACAGATTCACAACCCTTTGTGTGAAGAAGTTCCTCCTCAACTCAGTCCTAATTCTGCTTCCCCTTATTTTGAGGCCATGCCCCCTAGTTCTAATTTCACCTGCCAGTGGAAACAAGCCCCCTGCTTTTATCTTATTTATTCCCTTCATAATCTTATAATCCTTTCTCAAGTAAGGAGACTAAAACTGTACACAGTACTCCAGGTGTGGCTTTGTAAGCCTTACAAATATCTGACATTCTTACCTCCATTGCTGAAGATTTAATTTTAGACTGAAAACTTGAATGTGCATTCTTCTCAAAAAATGGTTGTGAAGAAGGTAGATTACTAGCCTTTATGCACGGTCTTTCATGACCTCAACATGAGCCAATGTGTGTCAAGGCTGATGAGCTACTCTCAATGGTATAGTCCAATTTTCCACAGATGTTCAAGATCCCACACTATAGAGTGAGCTAATAATCTTAACACTCAACAGGTCTGGCAGCATCGATAGAGAAACAGAGTTAATCGCTCAAATTCCTCCGCCCCACCCACCACGGGAATTGGAGCAGGCAAGGGGTGGACAATGGGGAGGTCCGTTGACCTCGGGCGGGATTTTCCAGCGAGACCGTAAAATCCCGCTGTGGTGGACCTCAGTTGTGCCTTTGTCCTATATGGACCACCGTTGTGTGTGTTTGTCATACCTGGGCACATCCCCTTCCAGTTTGGTTCCTCCCCTTGGCACCTAGTATAAAGGTGGCTGTCTCCTCCCCCTTGTTCAGTCCAGGTCGGTTATTTGTTGGGATCTGCTCCTGATTCTGTTGTGAATAAAAGCCTACACTTGTATTGGCACACCAGTAGTCTTTCGCCTTATTGATAGCGCATCACCCGCCCAATGTTTCGAGTCTGTACACACTTCTTTCTGAAAATGAGTCATACAGGCTCAAAACGTTGACTCTGCCTGACCTGCTAAGCTTTTCCAGCATTTTCTGTTTTTATTTCAGATTCCCAGCATCTGCAGTGTTTTGCTTTCAATCTAATAACCTGTTTTTTTTTAAGGAATATTCATAGCGGGTTTAGGGGAGGCGATGGCCTAGTGGTATGATCGCTAGACTATTAATCCAGAAGCTCAGCTGACGTTCTGGAGACCCGGGTTCGAATCCCACCACGGCAGATGGTGGAATTTGAATTGAATTTTAAAAAATCTGGAATTAAGAATCTACTGATGACCATGGAACCATTGTCGATTGTCGAAAAAACCCATCTGGTTCACTATTGTCCTTTAGAGATGGAAATCTGCCGTCCTTACCTGGTCTGGCCTACACGTGACTCCAGAGCCACAGCAATGTGGTTGACTCTCAACTGCCCTCTGAAATGGCCTATCGAGCCACTCAGTTCAAGGGCAACTAGGGATGGGCAATAAATGCTGGCCAGCCAGAGATGGCCATGTCCCACGAATGAATAAATGTACAATGATGGCCGTCAAAACCATTGTCGATTGTCGGAAAAACCCATTTGGTTCACTAATGCCCTTTAGGGAAGGAAATCTGCCATCCTTACCCGGTCTGACCTACATGTGGCTCCAGATCCACCATAATGTGGTTGACGCTTAACTGCCCTCTGAAATTGGCCGAGCAAGCAATCCAGTTCAAGGGCAATTAGGGATGGGCAATAAATGCTGGCCCAGCCAGCGACGCCCACATCCCCTGAATGAATAGAATCAAAAATATCGACCAGCATGCTTCTGCTTCTCTTCCAAATAGTGCCCTGGAATCTTTTGCAAACACAAAAAGGGCAGATGGGACTTTGGTCTCATCACAGTGTAGCACTCTCTCAGTACGACACAGAAATATCTGAAGACTCTGGGCTGGGACTTTAACTTGAGACATGAGTGGGGCTACCAGCTGCTTCTTCAGCTGAGAAAGCCTTCACCCACAGGACCATAGGAACAGGAGTAGGCCATTCAGCCCATCGAGCCTGCTTGGTCATTCCATAAGATCATGGCTGATCGGTGGCCTAACTCCATGTACCTTCCCTCGGCCCATGTCCTTTGATACCCCTGCTCAAAAAACAAAGAACAGTACAGCACAGGAACAGGCCCTTCAGCTCACCAAGTTTGCACTGATCATGTTGTCCTACCGAGACCAACCAACCGCCTGTATCCCTCTATACACCATCTATTCATGTGCCTATCCAGAAAAGTCTTAAATGTTGCTATCGTATCTGCCTCAACCACCTCATTAGGCAGCGCATTCCAGGCCCCCACCACCCTCTGTGTAAAAAACTTCCCCCGCACATCTCCACTGAACCTTTCCTCCCTTACCTTGAACTTGTGCCCTCTTGTAATTGTCATGTCTGCCCTGGGAAAAAGCTTCCAACTCTTCACCTTATCTATGCCCCTCATAATTTTATAAGCTTCTATCAGGTCACCCCCTCAGCCTCCGTCTTTCCAAGGAGAACAATCCGAGTTATTTCAATCTCTCCTCATAGCTAATTCCCTCCATAACTCAGGAAAAAAAAGTCTATCACAGACTTAAACCTAACAATTGAACCAGCATCCACCACCGTTTGAGGAAACCTCCCCACTCTCTGTGTGTAGAAGTGTTTTCTAACATCCCTCCTGAATGGCTTGGCCCTATTTTTTAGATTATGCCACCTGGTGCTAGAGCCTTCGACCAGTGGAAACAGTTTATCCTTACTCTCCCCGTCATAGAATAGAATCCCTACAGTGCAGAAGGAGGTCATTCGGGCCATCGAGTCTGCACTGGCAACAATCCCACCCAGCCCCTATCCCCCTTACCCCAAGTCCTTACCCTGCTAGTCCCCCTGACATGAATAGGCGGCACGGTGGCACAGTGGTTAGTACTGCTGCTTCACAGCGCCAGGAACCTGGGTTCGATTCCCGGCTTGGGTCACTGTCTGTGTGGAGTCCGCACATTCTCCCCGTGTCTGCGTGGGTTTCCTCCAGGTGCTCCGGTTTCCTCCCACATTCTGAAAGATGTGCTGGTTAGGGTGCATTGACCCAAACAGGCGCCAAGTAGGGGAATTGCACAGTAACTTCATTGCAGTGTTAATGTAAGCATTACTTGTGACTAATAAATAAACCTTAGACTTAAACATTTTTTTAGCAAGGCCAACAACCTAACCCACACATCTTTGGACTGTGGGAGGAAACTGGAGCAGCCGGAGGAAACCCACGCAGACATGGGGAGAACGTGCAAACTCCACACAGACAGTCACCCAAGCCGGGTCCTTCCCTGTAAATATTTAGTAGGCTTCTATCAGGTCACCCTTCAACCTTCTGAATTCAAGAGAATAAAGGCCTAATTTGTCTAATCTCTCCTCGTGGCTTAACCCCTGAGGTCCAGGCATCACCCGAACAAACAGATTGCAGGGGTATTTATACAGGAGGAAGACAACGCCAGAATCTGTGATTTCCTTTTGTAACTCGTTGATAAAAAAACTGCATTCTTTTCAGATGTCTATCTGTGACTAACATTGGCTCCAGTTGTTCGAAATCAGGCAGATTTTCCTTGGCACTTCTGACAGACGGGCTACGGCTAACAACTTCCACTTCATTTGAGTTTGTCCAGAAGGAAAGAAAGAATGCCAGTTTTCTCTTTAAATGAAAAGGACCCCACGTTTCTGCCTCTCGATTTTGGAGCCACCGCGGTTTTGAGAGAAGTCATATGGCAGCAAATAGCATTAAAAATTCAGCACCTCTGAAGTAACATCTGGCAAAGGAAGGTCCCATTCCCAATGGGGGAAACTGGTACCATGGAAACCGGAAAGAAAGAGCTCGAAAAAGAGTCAAAGTGCACCCAGCAGATTTGGAGGGAGAGAAATGGTTGAATATCATTGGACTTCCTATGTAAATTACTAAAAAAAAAATAATTTGCCTTTTCCCTCTACGATTCTTTTAATATAACGTATCTTGGCCATGTCTGCAAGGGCAAAAGTTGAACAGATTAGTACACACTGTGTGTCATTCTGCCTGTGTGAAAGTACTTCAACTTTTGTCAGCATTGTCAGATATAAGGCAGGCAGCCCTTATTCGGAACAAAAAAGACAGCCTCATTATTTTTGTCTATTCCAAATTGCTCAGTTTCAAGTCTCAAAGGAAGACGAACAAGTTCATAAACTCCTCCAGTACAGAAGGAGGCGATTTGGCCCATCGAGTCTGCCCCGACTCTCTGATGGAGTATTTTACTCAGGCCCTCTCACCCGTCCTATCCCCCACGCATTTACCATGGCACATTTGTCTAAACTACACATCTTTGGACACTAAGGGGCAATTTAGCATGGCCATTCCACCTAACCTGCGCATCTTTGGACACCAAGGGGCAACTTAGCATGGCCAATCCACCTAACCTACACATCTTTAGACATTAAGGGGCAATTTAACATGGCTAATCCCCCTAACCTGCACATCTTTGGACACTAAGGGGCAATTTAGTATGGCCATTCCACCTAACCTGCGCATCTTTGGACACCAAGGGGCAACTTAGCATGGCCAATCCACCTAACCTACACATCTTTAGACATTAAGGGGCAATTTAACATGGCTAATCCCCCTAACCTGCACATCTTTGGACACTAAGGGGCAATATAGCATGGTCAATCTACCTAACCTGCACATCTCTGGACACTAAGGGGCAATTTATCATGGCCAATCCACCCAACCTACACATCTTTGGACACTAAGGGGCAATTTAGCATGGCCAATCCACCTAACCTACACACCTTTGGACACTAAGGGGCAATTTAGCATGGCCAACCCACCTAACCTACACATCCTTGGACACTAAGGGGTAATTTAGCATGGCTAATCCCCCTAACCTGCACATCTTTGGACACTAAGGGGCAAATTAGCATGGCCAATCCACTTAACCCACACATCTTTGGACACTAAGGGACAATTTATCATGGCCAATCCACATAACCAAACATCTTTGGATCGTGGGAGGAAACTAGAGCACCCAGAGGAAACCCATGCAGATATAGGGAGAATGTGCCATCTCCACACAGATAGTCTCTCGAGGCCAGAGTTGAACCTGGGTCCCTGGCGCTGTGAGGCAGCAATGCTAACCACTGCGCCACATCATTCCCAAAGCCCATTGTGGCTGAGCGAGGAAAGAAATGATTTAAGAGTGTATGAAACAGGAGCAGGACTGGACTATACTCAGCCCCTCCAGACAGTCAATATAATCCTGCTTGATCTACCTCAGTTCCGCCCAGAAGGAACAACAAGAAAATGTGTGAAATGGCGAGTGTTGCTCTGTACTGGCTTTGTATGCCTAAAACTGGAACTCCAGTCTGGAGTTGCACCAGTCATTTCCAAGATTGGCTGGCTTTTCCTGCTTCTCCTCATATCTCTTGATTACCTGAAAGTCGAGAAAGCTATCTCTCCTGGCCTGGGAATATCTTCAACAATGGAGCATCGACAACCATCTGGGCGAGAAAATCCAAAGATTTGCATCCCTCTTTGTGAAGAACTCTTTCTTCATCTCGAAGAACAAAGAAGAGTACAGCACAGGAACAGGCCCTTCGGCCCTCCAAGCCCGTGCCGATCATAATGCCCTAAATAGACTAAAAACAAACCTCCTGCCCTTACTCGGTCCTTCCCTATTCATGTACCCATCCAGATGCTCTTAATGGTTGCTAATATGCCTGCTTCCCTCTGGCAGCGCATTCCAGGCACCCCCCCCCACTCTCTGCCTGAAAAACTTCCCCTGCACATCTCCCTCAAACTTTCCCCCTCTCACCTTGAACCTGTGACCCCTTGTAACTGACACTTCCACCCTGGGGAAAAAGCCTCTGACTCTCCACCCTGTTTATACCTCTCATAATTTTATAGACCTCTATCAGGTCTCCCCTCAGCCTCCATCTTTCCAGTGGAAGCAATCCTAGTTTATTCAACCTCTCCTCATAGCCAACACCCTCGAGACCAGGCAACATCCTGGTGGAATTTCTTTGCACTCTCTCCAAAGCTTCCACGTCCTTCTGGTAGCGTGGCAACCAGAATTGCATACGATACTCCAAATGCGAGCTAACCAAGGTTTTATGTAGCTGCAACATGGTTTGCCAACCCTTGTACACAATGCCCCAGCCGATGAAGGCAAGCATGCCATACGCCTTCTTAATCACCTTGGCCACCTGTGTTGCCACTTTTAGGGAAGTGTGAAACTGTACGCCCAGATCCCTCTCAACCCTACCCCTCATTCTGAGACTACATATGCACTCCCATCGCCTGCTCCGCCACCCCACATCCCCCACCCCCTCTTCTAAATTCCCCAGACAAGGGAAACAACCTTTCACCTTCACCCTTCACACCCCTGTGGAATCTTGTATGCTTCAATGAGGCCACCTGTCGTTCTACTAATCTCCACCGAATACAGGCCCGATTTACTCAACTTGCAATTCTGCGGCACCGTCCATCACCTCTGGCAGTCCTGAGGTGCTGCCCAGCTGGTGAGGTTTTTTTGAAGTGCTGTCACATCGGAATGCAGTCAAAAATGGCAGCCATTTTCCTCACAAGGCAAGGTGGGAAGTTGCACTTGGCACAGAGGTTTTAACATGTCTTGGCTGTGGCGTCACAGCATGGGAAAACGCCATTAAAGCTAACATGCCCACTGTAAATACTGTGGTCTATAAACGTGGCATTTTATTTGGCTTCTTTCAATCTTCCTCTTGGATGTGTGCTTGAAATACTTTTAAATTGGCACTCGAACAATCAGTTCGAGCTGACGTGATTTTGCCAATGTCATCATAGAATCCCTCCAGCGCAGAAGGAGGCAATTCGGCCCATCAAGCCTATACCGACCACAATCCCATCCAGGCCCTATTCCCATAATCCCCTCATATTTACCCTGCTAATCCCCCTGACACTAAGGTTAATTTAGCATGGCCAATCCACCTAACCCGCACAACCTTTAGAATGTGGGAGGAAACTAGGGCACCCGGAGGAAACCCACGCAGACACGGGGAGAATGTGCAAACTCCGCACAGACAGTGACCCGAGGCCGGAATCGAACCCGGGTCCCTGGTGCTGTGAGGCAGCAGTGCTAACCACTGTGCCACCGTGATGCCCATTATATTGGGTGATTGAGAAAAGCCCTGGACAAATGTCACCTTTAGATAGCCACAAATATTCTGTAACACTAATAGATGGGTTAAGAAGAGTTTGATCACAAAAGATTGAAAACAAAGAGCTGGTACAAACACAAGCACTTGAATCTCACCAGTAATTAGCAGATGTTCAACTCCTGTTGGCAGATGTCCATCCAGATACTCCTGGGTACAGGTCCCAGAGTGGCATGTACTCATTAGCTACTACAAGGGGTAAGTGACGGTGGTGTAGTGATAAGGTCATCCAAAGGCCCAGCAAAGAAAGAGGCAGAAACAATCTGGAAATGTAAAGCTGGTCCCAATAATAGTGACCATGAAATTGCTCATTGATTGTTGTAAAAACCCGTCTGGTGCACCAATGCCCTTTAGGGAAGAAACATAGAAACTAGAAGCAGGAGGAGGCCCTTCGAATCTGCTCCGCCATTCATTTTGATCATGGCTGATCATCAAATTCAATATCCTGATCCCTCCTTCCCCTCATGTCCCTTGTGGGGAGGCGATGGCCGAGTGGTATTATTGCTGGACTATTAATCCAGAAACTCAGCTAATATTCCAAGTTCGAACCTGCCACGGCAGATGATGGAATTTTAGGGCGGCATGGTGGCACAGCGCCGGGGACCCGGGTTCGATTCCCGGCTTGGGTCACTGTCTGTGTGTAGTTTGCACATTCTCCCCGTGTTTGCGTGGGTTTCCTCCGGTTTCTTCCCACAGTCCAAAGGTGTGCGGGTTAGGTGGATTGGCCATGCTAAATTGCCCTTAGTGTCAGGGGAACTAGCTAGGGTAAATGCATGGGGATAGGACCTGAGTGGGATAGTGGTCGGTGCAGACTTGATGGGCCGAATGGCCTCCTTGTGCACTGTAGTACTCTATGATCCCTTTAGCCTGAAGAGCTATATCTAATTTCTTCTTGAAATCACTGAACATTTTGGCCTCAACTACTTTCTGTGGTAGTGAATTCCACACATTCACCACCCTCTGGGTGAAGAAATTTCCCCTCAGTTGTAAAAGGTTTACTCCTTATCCTCAAACAAGCCTAGTTCTGGACTCCCCCCCACCATTGCGAACATTCTTTCTGAATCTACCCTGTCTAACCCCGTTAAAATTTTATAAGTTTCTATGAGTTCCCCTCTCACTCTTCTAAACTCCAAGGAAAAGAATCCTAGTCTGTCCTCATATGACAGACCAACCACCCCAGAAATCAGCCTGGTAAACCTTCGCTGCACTCCCTCTATAGCAAGGACATTCTTCCTCAGCTAAGGACACTAAAACTGCACACAATACTCCAGGCGTGGCCTCACCAACGCCCTGTACAATTGCAGTAAAACATCCCTATTCCTATACTCAAATCCTCTTGAAGGCCAACGTGCCATTTGCCAGGTGAAGGATATCTACAGTCCTGACGAGGTCTGACCTACATGTGACTCCAGGCCCACAGCAATGTGGTTGGCTTCTGGCTGCCCTCTGCAATGGCCCTAGGAAGCCACTCACTTCAAGGCCATGGGGGTGCAAGACCTTATAGTGTCAGCTTGGATCTTGTTCGTCTCCTTTGTGGGGATCGTGAATTGGAATCGATTGGATTTGAATTTGGTTTTTGGAGCAAGTAAGGAATGGATCTGTGTTTGCCTGGTCCACTCTGAACATTGGTTTAGTAACTTCAGGAATGGAATAAAAATTAAGAAGGGACACAAATGCTGAACCTTGCCAGTGACAACTACATCCCATGGAAGAGTAAAAGAAATGTTTTGTTGCCCTGGTGTTGGAGGACAAATGGGAGGTGATGGCCTAGTGGTATCATCGCTAAACTATTAATCCAGAAACTCAGCTAATGTTCTGGGGACCCGGGTTCGAATCCCGCCACGGCAGATGGTAGAATTTGAATTCAATAAAAGACATCTAGAATTAAGAACCTACTGACGACCATGAAACCATTGTTGGAAAAACCCATCTGGTTCACGAATGTCCTTTGGGGCAGGAAATCTGCGTCCTTTACCTGGTCTGGCCTACATGTGACTCCAGAGCCACAGCAGTGTAGTTGACTCTTAACTGCCCTCCAAGCGCAACTAGGAATGGGTAATAAATGCTGGCCCAGCCAGTGACGCCCATGTCCCATGAATGAATTTTTAAAAATGTGATCCCAATACTCCAGGTTGGAGAGGCACTTTGACAGGATTGTAGGTTTGAGGATTCAGTGTTGTGGCCCAGGTACTGGTGAAAAAAATCCTAATAAACCCCTACATTGGCTCTCTTGCCAATTAATGATGAGGAAATCCTCCAATCACAGAAAACATTGAGGAACTATTTGCTGCATTGAGGCAGGCGTACAATGAAACGCACAGCACTGCAGAGTGGGGGCCCCAGCCATACTGAGAGGTGGCTGTGAGAGCACCAATCAGAGCTTGGTTCTCGGGAGCAGTGGGGCGACTGGACCTGAGACCAGATAGCCAGCTGCAGCCAGGCAGCCAATCAGCCCTCAGCAACACCCGAGAGCTTAGGTCATGGAGGGGAGCAGCTACCGTGGCAACTCGACCCCTGGGCCAGGAGGGCTGGGCAGGCGAGGACAAGGCCTGCACTGGTGAGTGGGCCACCACGTCACCGGGGGGAGTGGGGGGGGGGGGATAGGGCATGACATCAAGGGGCTCCCCAGAAAAAGAGCCCCCAAAAGTGTAAGTCCGCCTCTGACCGACGCCATGGTACCCGGGCAGGATGAGGAAGACGTCATATGGAGATCATAGCGATCTACAAATCGCAGGATGGTGTTGCTTTTGCAAGTTGATGCGAATGTTCAGCTTTTGGCAAGTTTGGTTTAATGACAGCTGAAACGTAACCACTGTAACCAATATCACTTTGAATCATTCAGCAACACATTTCCTCGTTAGTATAGTGGTTAGTATCCCCGCCTATCACACGGGAGACCAAGGTTCAATTCCCCGACCGGGAGCTGCCAAGTTCCTTGACAGCGTGGCGGCAGCATCTGCTTGTGGGCGGCACGGTGTCACAGTGGTTAGCGCTGCTGCCTCACACTCCAAGGTACCTGGGTTCGATTCCCAGCTTGGGTCACTGTCTGTGCGGAGTCTGCACATTCTCCCCGTGTCTGCGTGGGTTTCCTCCGGGTGCTCCGGTTTCCTCCCACAGACTGAAAGATGTGTGGGTTAGGTTGATTAGCCATGCTAAATTGCCCATAGTATCCCAGGATGTGTACATTTAGAGGGATTAGCGGGGTAAATGTGTGGGGTCGTGGGGATAGGGCCTGGGGTGGGATTGTGGTTGGTGCAGACTCGATGGGCCGAATGGCCTATGGTGGTCTGTGGTGTGTTACTGAGCCTGCATAGGAGCTACTCACCCCCTGATCTCCTAGAGCCTATCCACCATCTACAAGGCACAAGCCAGGAGTGTGATGGAATATTCCCCACTTGCCTGGATGGGTGCAGCTCCAACAACACTCAAGAAGCTCAACACCATCCAGGAGAAAGCAGCCCGCTTGATTGGCACCACATCCACAAACATCTACTCACTCCATTATTAACGCACAGTAACAGCACCATCTACAAGATGCACTGCAGGAACTCACCTAGGATCCTTAGGCAGCGCCTCCCAAACCCACAACCACTTCTATCTAGAAGGACAAGAGCAGCAGATACCTGGTAACCTGCAAGTTCCCCTCCAAGCCACACATTGTCCTCTATGGCCATTCCTTCAGTGTCACTGGGTCAAAGTGCTGGAATGCCCTTCCTAACAGTGATGGAATGGTATTGGCTCCATTCACAGGTCCAGGCTAATGCCCCGGGGACATGTGTTCGAATCCCACTACAGCAGCTGGTGGGATTTAAAGTAAATGAACAAATCTGGAATATAAAACTCGTCTCAGTGACCATGGCAACAATAATTGATTGTTGTAAAAACCCATCTGGGTCACTGATGTCCCTTAGGGAAGGAAATCTGCCGTCTTTACCTGGTCTGGCCTACATGCGATGCTTGACTCTTAGCTGCCCTCTGAAATGGCCTAGCAATCCACTCAGTTGACGGGCAGTTGGGATTCACAATAAATGCTGGCCTTGCCAGCGATGCGCACATCCCATGACAGAACAAAAAGATGGACTACAGTGGTTCAAGAAGGTGGCTCACTACCACCTTCTCAAGGGTATTCAAGGATGGGCAATAAATGCTGGCCTTGCCAGCAATGCCTACATCCCATGGAAGAATAGAAAAGAAAAATAGCCTTCCATTTATCCACCCAACTCATCCCCCACCTACACACATATAGAGTGTCATTATATAGTAAAACATCATAGGAACATTATCAAGCAAAATTTAAGACAGATATGTATAGAGACACGCGCACACACTTGCATTCATGCTCGCTTGCCTATTTGTTCACCCACTCGAACTCGCACTCTGAAACAGAAAATAATTAATTTTTCCTCACAAAAGACCAATAATTCAAACCTTATTATAAGTATCCAGCCATTAAATTATTTCACCCGCTCTCACAAATGCGCATGCATCCTGATTTCTCTTCCCTAGGGCTTTCAGTGACGTGGGAAGATGTCCTAGGCCCCAGGCCTTAATTTGCCTAAAATTGATCTTAGCGTAACCGGGTGCTAGAAGACACAGTTTGATGGAGAAAGCTCGAGAGCTGAGCACCCATCCCCTATCTGGGGGCAGCGATGGAGAAAATTCCCCAGTGTGGACAGGCTGAGTCTCTCCGCTTGCGTAGTGTGGGAGTTTGGACTGATGTTGCTTGAGAGTGTGGATAAGATCATCCAATCGCCTTTACCACCGCGGTCTCCGGCTGCCCGCGCCGTACAGGTTTACGAACAAGTCCTTCAACAGGCCTGGGGAAAATCACAGCGAGGCCTCATCGGTCTCGCTGAAGCCACACAAATATGCACATTGCTTAATGTGCTCCATCCCTCATTAAGTCGGGTTCTGTCAGTGTTAAGTGTGCGTTTCCTGAAGCTCTTCCAGTTGGCGTTCATTGACCTTGGTTTGTGGAGAACAGGATCTTGGCATAGACCGTAGTGGGAGCCTGGGAGCTCGGAGTTGTGGGATTGCTTGGAGCACTTGGCTGTGTTGGCACAAGTTCCAGCTCAGCATACGTCAGACTGTCTTCCACAATTCTAGGCTGAGAGAGAGAGAGAGAGAGAGACATCATTACTAAAGACCTAAAACAATTTTTTAAAAAGAGGCTTCAATCGTTGACAAATAAGCCGGGGGCGACAAACATTTAGCGAGCTGTTACAATCTGGAATGCACTGCCTGGAAGCAGATTCAGTCACAACTTTCAAAGGGTAACTGCTCATACTCTCCCCAATTTATACAGATGCACCAGAGAAAGCATTCTTTCTGGATGTATCACAGCTTGGTATGGGCTCCTGCTCTGCCCAAGACCGCAAAAAGCTATAAAGGGTCGTGAATGAAGCCCAGTCCATCACGCAAACCAGCCTCTCATCCATTGACTCCATCTATACTTCCTGCTGCCTTGGAAAAGCAGCCAGCATAATTAAGGACCCCACGCACCCCGGGTATTCTCTCTTCCACCGGGAAAAAGGTACAAAAGTTTGAGATAACGTACCAACCGACTCAAGAGCAGCTTCTTCCCTGCTGCCATCAGACTTCTGAATTGTCCTATCGTATATTAAGCTGATCTTTCTCCACACCCTAGCTATGACTGTAACACTGCATTCTGCACCCTCTCCTTTCCTTCTCTATGAACGGTATGCTTTGTCTGTATAGCGCGCAAGAAACAATACTTTTCACTGTATCCCAATACATGTGACAATAATAAATCAAATCAAACGTTAATAAGACGGTAAATCATAGAACCATAGAGTCCCTACAGTGCAGAAAAAGGCCACTCGGCCCATCGAGTCTGCCTGGAAGCAGACAACGATCCCACCCAGGGAGAACGTGCAAATTCCACACAGACAGTGACCCGAGGCCGGAATTGAACCCGGGACCTTGGCACTGCGAGGCAGCAGCACTAACCACTGTGCCACCCACTTACAGAAGCCTTGCCTTTAGCAGTAGAGGCACAGGCTACGGACGTTATGCTAAACATTTCTAAGTTCTCAGTTTAGCCTCAGCTGGAGTATTATCTTCAGTCCGAAGCACTTCATTTTAGGGAGGATGTCAAGGCCCTCGAGAGTGTGCCTACGAAGGACGAAGGACTTCAGGTTGTGAGAGCGCCTAGAAAAGCTGTGGCCAGAGCGGGGAAGCTTAATCGATGTGTTCAAAATGATGGCAAGTTTTGAGAGAGTAGGTGGGAGAAAAAAATGTTTCCTCTGGAGAGAGAGGAAGGGAGTGGGAGTTAGTTTGCTAGCTCTTTCAAAGAGCTAGCACAGGAATGATGGGCCCATTGGCCTCCTTCTGTGCTGGAAGATCTGAAGCTGGTAACAATTATTGGTAAACATTCAGCACTCTTATGGCCAATATTTTAAAGTGCATTTAGATAGCTGGGAATTGTGTTAAATTCACACATACACAAGACCATAAGATATCGGAGCAGAAATAGGCCATTCGGCCCATTGCATCTGCTCTGCTATTCGATCAGGGCTGTTAAGCTTCTCAACCCCGTTCTCTCGCCTTTTCCCTGTAACCTTTGGTCCCCTTACCAATCAAGAACCTATCAATCTCTGTCTTAAATACACTCAATGACCTGGCCTCCTCAGTGGCAATGAATTCCACAGATTCACCACTCTCTGGCTGAAGAAATTCCTCCTCGTCTCGGTTCTAAAGGGTTGTCCCTTTACTCTGAGGCTGTGCCCTCGGATCCCAGTCTCTCCCACTAATGGAAACATCTTCCCCACGTCCACTCTATCCAGGCCTTTAAGTATTCAATGAGATTGGAATATGCCAATGGTACAAGTGGACGTTTTGCACACAGTGGCTGAACTAGAAAGATGTACATCTCTGAGCCACCAGAAGAACTAGCTTCGATCTCTGGTCTGAACAGAGTTTGCCGATCTCAGCCAGAGCATTGGTAGAGCCACAATTTGGCCTCAGCATTCCTGGGATACAGAGGGGAATAAATGTTATGTCACCACAGTCCCAGGGGCTGCTTCCCGCTTTGAGGGGGGAGAGAGCTGACTGGTGGTGATTTAACCTGAGGATCACCACACCTCAGGCGAGGGGCAAGGTTGAGAAGGCGGGGCCTTCATGAATAACCTCAGCCGGTGCAGGAATCGAACCCACGCTGTTGGCGTCGCTCTGCATCATGAACCAGCGACCTGAGCTAAACTGACACCAATAATCAGCTAGGGTTCCTGCTCCCTGACACTCCCCAGTGACTTTTACCTTGAGCGCATGGGGTAGATTTTGATTCAAAGACACTAGACATTAAGGTCGGACAGCTGATATATTTCCACTGTTGCACAAGATAAAAATCTGTCATCAGGTGAAACTGTGATGCCTGCACAGTCAAATAGCCCATGGGTACTAATTGTCAAAGTGTCTGCTCTGAAACCATGCACATGGACCAACATGCACAGAGAAATGTCGACAAATAGTATTTGAAATTGCACCTGGGAAGAAGGTTCACCAGATGTAATATTTCCTTTCAACTCACATACTTCTCATCACAATAAAAAAGCCCTATCTCAGCGCAAACGATCCTAATAATACGTTGTGAAGACCCGGAGATGATTTAAGTAATTAGAGTGTTTGTTAATGACATGCTTTGTTAGCAGTTCCAATCCCATTGCAAGTCTAACAGATTAAACAACCAGCCAAGGCAAGATTGTGGGATCAATGGGGTTACCATTGACTAGAAACTGAACTAGACTCACCATATAAATACCATGGCTACCAGAGCATTTAAGGGGATTGGAATACTGCAAGTAACTCACCTCCTAGCTCCCCAAAGTCTGTCCACCATCTACAAGGCACAAGTCAGGGGTGTGATGGAATAGTCGACACTTGTCCGGGTGGGTGCAGCTCCAACAACACTCGAGGGGTGTGACACCATCCAGGACAAAGCAGCCCCACTTGATTGGCATCTCCCTAAAGAACTTAGGTGAATTCCTGCAGTGCATCTTGCAGATGGTACACACTGCTGTCACTGCGCCTCAATGGTGGGGGAAGTGAATGTTTGTGGAAGGGATAGCAAGCAAGCAGGTTGCTTCGTCCCTGGGTGGTGTCCAGCTTCTTCAGTGTTGTTGGTGCCCTCTCTAACAGCACGATGGGCGTGCCTACACCACATGGACTGCAATGGTTCAAGGCGGTGGCTTGGCACCACCTTCTCAAGGCAATTAGGGGTGGGCAATAAATGTTGACCTAGCTAGAGGATGTTTTACAACCTTAGAAAGCATCATGTAAGTCCAGGTTGTTGCTTTTCTTCACTCTGAACCCAGACTTGACATTATGTTTCTTTCCAGTTTAGGCCTATATTCTCTGGAATGAGAGGAGATTAAATTGAGGTACACAAGATGATAAAAGGTATGGATAAAGCCGACGTGGAGCGGATGCTTCCTCTTGTGGAGCATTCTAGGACGAGAGGTCATAGTCTGAGGATAAAGGCTAGCAAATTTAAAACAGAGTTGAGGAGAAACTACTTCTCCCAAAGGGTTGTGAATCTGTGGAATTTGCTACCCCAAAGTGCGGTGGATGCTGGGACAGTGAGTAAATTAAGGAGGAGTTAGACAGATTTTTAATTGGTGATGGGTTGAAAGGTTATGGGGAGAAGGCAGGAAAATGGGTAAGGGGAGCATATCAGCCATGGCAGAGCAGACTCGATGGGCCGAATGGCCTAATTCTGCTCCTATATCTTATGAGCTGATGAAAAATGAGTGTGGCAATTTGGTTTAATGATCTCAGTGTTCTATCACAGGGTAGAGAATGTCAAGCCAAAAGAAAGCAAAAGGTACCATCAGAATGATTTGGGTACAGCTGTGTGTTTGGGTGAGTGGGAAAATATACTGAAGCATTTTAACTTTAATTTTTTTTTAATAAATGCCATCCACGCTTTTGAGTCGACTGTGATAATTAAAAAGCAATGCTCGGAAAATATGACCTGGATTCTTTTCAATCCCCACCTACCCAAAGCAACTGAAATTAATATCTGAAAATTCCACGATGGACCACAAATGCTCTTTAAACTAAATACTGCGGGATGCGGGAAAACAACTAAAAACACAAAGTATTGGAAATACTTGGCAGATCCGGCAGGGATTAGTGTGGGACATTTGTTGTTTGTAATATACATAAATGATCTGGAGGAAGAATTAGGTGGTCTGATCTGCGGATGACTCAAAAATTGGCGGAGTTGCAGATAGTGACAAGGAATTTGAAAGGATGCAGCAGGATATAGGAGGTGGCCATTTAGCCTGTTCCCCAATTCAGTCAGATCATAGCTGCTCGGACGCCATCTTTGCTCCATAAACCTTAACGCCCCGTGGTTAGCAAAACCTAACAATCTCAGATTTCAAATTAAAAATTGATCTTGCATCATTTGCCATTTGGGGAATCGGATAGAACTTAACTCATCATCTCACAATCGCTGGTTAATCACGATCCCATTGCGTCCATAATTATTGTGCTTAGAATCCTGGATTAGTCCCATAACGGGCACTGCAAGAAATCATACAATCCCTAAAATGCCGGAGGAGGCCATTAGGCCCATCGAGACTGCACCAACAACAATCCTACCCAGATCCTATCCCATAACCTCATGTATTTACCCTCGCTAGTCCCCCCTGATACTAAGGGGCAATTTAGCAATGGCCAATCAATCTAACCCATCTTTGGCATGTGGGAGGAAACTGGAGCACCCGGAGGAAACCCACGCAGACACAGGGAGAATGTCCAAACTCCACACAGACGGTGACCCAAGGCCAGGAATCAAACCCAGATCCCTGGTGCTGTGAGACAGTAGTGCTAACCACTGTGCCACCGTGCCGCCCTATATTGAGGAGCGCAAACTGACCTGTGACTAGTAGAACTGAAGAATGCATGGTTCTGTTTTTATTGATCCCAAGGTTTTAGTTAAACTTGTAGTCTGACTTTAATCACTATTTCCCTCCATGCAAACACTATAGTTAAGAAAGCCCGCCAACACCTCTACTTTCTCAGAAGACTATGGAAATTTGGCATGTTCGCTACGGCTCTCGCCAACGCCTACAGATGCACCATAGGAAGCATTCTTTCTGGTTGTATCACAGCTTGCTATGGCTCCTGCTCTGTCCAAGACTGCAAAAAACTACAAAGTGAAGGAAAGGAGAGGGTGCAGAATGTAATGTTTCATTCATAGCTCTACTTCCTCAGAAGACTAAGGAAATTTGGCAGGTCTGCCAAGACTCTCACCAATCTTTACAGATGCACCATAGAAAGCATTCTTTCCCAGTTGTATCACAGCTTGGTATGGCTCCTGCTCTGTCCAAAACCACAAGGAACCAAAAAAGGTCGTGAACAAAGCCCAGTCCATCACTCAAACCAGCCTCCCATTCACTGACTCTGTCTACACTTCCTGCTGCCTTGGAAAAACAGCCAACATAATTAAGGACCCTATGCACCCCGGATATTCTCTCTTCCACCTTCTTCCTTTAGGAAAAAGATATAAAAATCTGAGATCACGACTCAAGAACAGCTTCTTCCCTGCTGCCATCAGACTACCTCGTATTAAGTTGATCTTTCTCTACAATCTAGCTATGACTGTAACACTACATTCTGCACTCTCTCCTTTCCTTCTCTATGAACGGTATGCTTTGTCTTTATATTGCGCAAGAAACAATATTTTTTGCTGTATACTAATACATGTGACAATAATCAAATCAAATCAAACCTCCATTTCTGATCTTCGGTCCCACTCATAGCTGCTCGACAAGATAGATGCATCTCGGAGTAGTCTTGATCAATTACTCAAGGGGCAGGCTCACCCCAAGACCGGAAAATCCCGCCCAAGGTCAATGGACCTTTGCATGGCGTGCGCCCCCCCCTGCCCTCTACGATTCCTGTGGCGGGCGGGATGGGCAGATTCCGCCCAAGAGGTCAGTATCCTGGATCACACCAGGCGTAAGTACAGGCTCGCCACATCTCGGTAAAGGTTAGAAGTGACTGAGAACCATTGCGTGCCAAAGCAATGAGGTGTGTGTCGGTTATAGAGTCGTAGAGGTTTACAGCATGGAAACAGGACCTTCGGCCCCAACTTGTCCATGCTGCCCTTTATGTTTTAACCACTGAGTTAGTCCCAATTGCCCGCGTTTGTATCAGGGTCTGACACATAAAGGATTAACGTGGGACGGAGTATAGTACCGCCCACACAGTGATATAAGAGAACATATGACCTATACTTAAGGGGGCAGTGTAGCGTTGGACAGAGCTGTGTGTCGAAGCAAGCATGGAGACAGGTTTTAATTTGGACTTACACTGTACCTGTGTATATTGTTTCTCGTAGCTGATAAATATTTACCGTTGAACTGTCTGAAATAGGCCTACGGGACTATGCCCAACACCATTGGCTAGTCCTGTACAAAGTGGTAGCATCCAACTCAGTTAAAATACGCCATTAAAAATGTCAATGGAAACCCTCACTCAAATCCTATTCACTTCGACAGAGTCCAAGATCTCACTCCTTGATATCTTTCACTAACGGAGCTATATTGGAGCAATCTAACTTCAAGGTGTGGAAAGCTGCAGATGACAAGGGAAATATAATCCTTTATGCTGGTATCAATCCTTCCAAACATCTCTTTCCTTTGTTTGAAGTTTATTTGTCAGTGTCACAAGTAGGCTTACATTAACACTGCAATGAAGTTACTGTGAAAATCCCCTAGTCGCCACACGCCGGCGATTGTTCGGGTACACTGAGGGAGAATTTACCATAGCCAATGCGCTTAGCCAGCACGTCTTTCGGACTGTGGGAGGAAATCGGAGCACCCGGAGGAAACCCACGCAGACACGGGGAGAATGTGCAGACTCCACACAGACACCCGAGCCGGGAATCGAACCCGGGTCCCTGGCGCTGTGAGGCAGCAGTGCTAACCACTGTGCCACCGTTCTGCCCCTGGGGCTACGGCGATAAGGCCTTTTGTCGGCGCAGGCCTGATGGGGCCAAATGGCCTTCTTCTGCACTGTAGGGATTCGAAATTGTCCCTTAGTGTCAGGGGGATTAGCAGGGTAAATACATGGGGTTATGGCGATAGGGCCTGTTGTTGGTGCAGGCTCGATCGGCTGAATGGCCTCCTTCTGCGCTGTAGGGATTTTATAAATAGGTTCTCGCATTTTCCCTGATACTGAACATCGGAGAAGCAGCAGTTGTGATACATTGGCCATTTTGTGCTGGCGATGTGATCCAAGTTAAACATGCTTCTTCACCCGCTATGCCGAATATGTGTGCTCAATCCTGCTCTCACTTAATTACTGTTTATTTTATTCTGATTCCACCACGCTAAGTTTTTTCTTTCTGGACCTATGCTGCAGCTCTTAAAATAGTCCCAGTAAACCCCAACTCATGCAAATTTTAGCACATCAAGGTATGAAATCACATTCTCACGGTGTAGATTGAATTATCATAAAATTGCATTGTGTTCTATTGCAGATTATCTATTTATTCCTTATTTTATTATGAGTGGATATGAAAAACAATTCTGCGTTCCAGAATATAGGTCACCCCTGCGTGTGTGGTTGATATGTGGTTTTCATACATTTTTATGATGGCCTGATCGTAACTATAATTCAATAGAGCCAAAGAACGCTAAATAAATAATTGGATCTTGGAAAGCAATAACGACACAATAAAATTAGCAAGCTTATGATGAGTAAATTGTACACGGAGCGGTAGCAGCCCGGATTCTGTGTCTACCCACTGCTTGCTTCAACAATCTAAATATCTAAAAAATATATATACTGCGTAGAGAGTGGCAGATATTGACAGAACAAAATGCACACAATAATTCAAATACAAGCAAAAGAGATCAGGATGAAATGCAAGCAACCCACGGGGCTGCCAACTCTGGGGGCTGCCTTGCTTCCTGCTCTCAACTGCCTCTTTCCAATCAACCAGCACGCATAGAATCCCCACAGTGCAGAAGGAGGCCGTTCGGCCCATCGAGCCTACACCGACAGCAATCCCCCCCCCGCCACAGGCCCTATCCCCGTAACCTCACATATTTATCCTGCTAATCTCCCTGACACTAAGGGGCAATTTACCATGGCCAATCCATGTAACCTACATGTCTTTGGACACCAAGGGGCAATTTAGCATGGCCAATTCACCTAGTCTACACATCTTTGGACACTAAGGAGAAATGTAGCATGGCCAATCCACCTAACCTGCATTTCTTTGGACACTAAGGGGCAATTTATCATGGCCAATCCACCTAACCTGCACATCTTTGGACACTCAGGGACAATTTAGCATGGCTAGTCTACCTAACCTACACATCTTAGGACACTAAGGAGCAATTTAGCATGGCCAATCCACCTAACCTGCACATCTTTGGACGCTAGGAAGCAATTTAGCATGGCCAATCCACCTAACCTACACATCTTAGGACACTAAGGGGCAATTTAGCATGGCCAATTCAACTAACCTGCACATCTTTGGACTGTGGGAGGAAACCGGAGCACCCAGAGGAAACCCACGCAGACAGGGGAGAATGTGTAAACTCCACACAAACACTCCCCCCCCCCACCACCTGGCCACCCCCTCCCCTCCCTCACTATCTCTAATATTCTAATAACTAATAAAAGGGGTGGCACAGTGGTTAGCACTGCTGCCTCACGGCGCCAGGGACCCAGATTCGATTCCTAGCTTGGGTCACTGTCTGTGCAGAGTCTGCACGTTCTTCCTGTGTCTGCGTGGGTTTCCTCCGGGTGCTCCGGTTTCCTCCCACAGTCTGAAAGACGTGCGGGTTAGGTGCATTGGCCGTGCTAAATTCTCCCTCAGCGTATGCGAGCAGGCTTTGGAGCATGGCGACTGGGGGATTTTCACAGTAACTTCATTGCAGTGTTAATGTAAGCCTACTTGTGACTAATAAACTTTACTTTTCAGATGTTGCCAAAGGAAATGAATAAAAAAGCATCACTTTTTTTTTACATATTCCCCCTCGGGTTTTTTCATTGCCGTGTCCCAGGGATTAATCTCAAATTCCAAATGTCCTCAGTCGGTGTATCAGCAAGTGCATGTTTTAGCAATTACCTTGTTAAGCTAATTGCTTTATTAAGGCAGGTAATGGCTATTGGCTCAATTCCCAAATGCGTATAAACGGACACAGCTGGAACTGTTGGAGTAGAGTTAACCATAAAGGGGTTTGTATCTCTACTGAACTGGGTGTAGAATAAACTTGCTGAAGGTAAAAGACAAGCCACTTTTTATCCCCCCACCATATACAGCTATGGAATTTAACAGGCTTCAGTAAATTTCTTCTATCTGATCCAGTGAGCCAGCGTTATAGATACTTGCTGAAATTTCACTGCAATATTTTAGCTTTAAAAAGATTTGGAAGAAACTGTTACCCTCATATTTATATTTTCTGGCTCTATCAACCAAGGAACAAAGAGCTGCACAGTACAGGAACAGGCCCTTCGGCCCTCCAAACCTGCACTGATCATGATGCCTGCCTAAACTAAAACTGGATGCACTTACGGAGTCTGTATCCTTCTGTCCCCATCCTATTCATGTATTCATCTAGTTGCCCCTGCGCAACGTACCTGCGCCCACCGCCTCCCCGGGCAGCGCGTTCCAGACATTCACCACCCTCTGTGTAAAAAAACTTGCCTCGCACATCTCCTCTAAACTTTTCCCCACGCACCTTCAACCTATGTCCCCGCGTACTTGACTATTCTACCCTAGGAAAGAGCATCTGACTATCCACTCTGTCCATGCCACTCAATCTTGTGAACCTCTATCAGGTCAACCCTCAATCTCCGTCGCTCCCAGTGAGAACATACCAAGTTTCTCCAACCTCTCCTCCAGCCAAATATGAATTAAAGACTTCTGATTCTAATAAGACAAAGTTGCGTATCCACCCCACCGAGTCTTGTTCAGGACCCTACATGCCTCAACAAGACAACCCCTCAATCCTCCAAAAGACAGAGGCCCAACTAGTCCAATTTGTTTCCTGGTTAGATAACCCCTCAAGGCAGTGTGGCCTTCAGCTTTGTAGCATAAAATTTATCATGAATAGAGACAAAGTAAAAAAGGGTTTTTGGGTTAATAAGACATTCATGTTGAACTAACACTGCACTCATCTCAGGAATGACTTGGAGGTCTTGGACAATCGAGGGCTGATGTAAAGAGGGTCTTGTAAAGAGTGCAGATTAGGACTGAAATGTTGCAATATGCCTTTAAGGGAGAGCAGCACACCGTCACTTTAAGGGAAGTGTGTCACGTGCTCCAGACCCAAGTGAGGCTGGATCATATGAAACACTTCCCTTAAAGTGACCATGTGCTGCTACTCCTTAAAGGTACATTACCACACTAGGTATGGCTGCCTTTGCGGGGAGAAGAATCAGCCCACTCTCCAACAATGAACTCTCAACCCCAGCCCTCTTAAGTTTATCAAGATCACCTTTAAAACACGGCCAAAATAGTAAGAAACATCCACTGAAAGCTCACCAGAATGGACTTTGCATCCGGTTTCCTCAAGAACTTTTTCTTATTCGATGCGACTCTTCGCGGGACTGAAATAGAGGAGAGAAGCATGTTTTGTTAGTGTGGTCATCTGGAATTGTCTGAGCAGGCCATGATGAATGTCTAGATCATAATGGACTATCCCTCTCTCAAGCACATAGCTCAGTCCGGCATTCCAATTCACGGAACAGAACAGCTCGTAGTCTGGCTGGTTTGCAATTCCTCTTAATAACTAGGCCTCACTCCTGGCTTCTGCAGCCTGGTTCCTATGTACCGAGCTGTTTACCCTGTTTGGAAGATATTGTAGACGTAAATTATAGGGTGCGGGGATATAATGATTGGGAAAGAGTGGACCAAAATACAGAAAGGAAATGAAATGGTAAACGTAAAAGGAGAGATTTTACTTTTAATTTCAGAAAGGTTACATCGACTAACTTGTCACACCCTGCCTGAAGGCCACACTGCCTTGAGGGGTTATCTAACCAGGAAACAAATTGGACCAGTTGGGCCTCTGTCTTTTGGAGGATTGAGGGGTTGTCTTGTTGAGGCATGTGGGGTCCTGAACAAGACTTGGTAAGGTGGATGTGGAGGGGATGTCGTGGGAGGGATGGGAATGAGGGGACACAATTTGAGAGTTGGGGGGGGAGTGGATTTGATTTGATTTATTATTGTCACATGTATTAATATACATTGAAAAGTATTGTTCCTTGCATGCTATACAGACAAAGCATACCGTTCATAGAGAAGGAAAGGAGAGGGTGCAGAATGTAGTGTTACAGTCATAGCTCTACTTTTCTACTTTGTACCGTGTGACAAGTTAGTCGATGTAATCTTTCTGAATTTAAAAGTGAAATCTCTTCCCTTACATTTGACATTTCATTTCCTCTCTGTATTTTGGTTCACTCGTTCCCAATCATTATAACCCCGCGCCCTATAATTTACATCTGCAACATCTTCTAATCAGGGTGAGCAGCTCAGGACATGAGAACCAGGAGGCGAAGGAAATTTGGCATGTCCGCTACGACTCTCACCATCTTTTACAGATGCACCATAGAACGCATTCTTTCTGGTTGTATCACAGCTTGGTATGGCTCCTGCTCTGCCCAAGACCGCAAGGAACTACAAAGGGTCGTGAACGAAGCCCAGTCCATCACTCAAACCAGCCTCCCATCCATTGACTCTGTCTACACTACCCGCTGCCTCAGCAAAGCAGCCAGCATAATTAAGGACCCCACACACCCTGGACATTCTCTCTTCCACCTTCTTCCGTTGGGAAAAAGATACAAAAGTCTGAGGTCACGTACCAACCGACTCAAGAACAGCTTCTTCCCTGCTGCTGTCAGACTTTTGAATGGATCTACCTTATATTAAGGTGATCTCTCTCTACACCCTAGCTATGACTGTAACACTACATTCTGCACCCTCTCCTTTCCTTCTCTATGAACAGTATGCTTTGTCCGTATAGCGTGCAAGAAATAATAATTTTCATTATATACTAATACATACGACAGCAATTATTAAATCAAATCAAATCGCTAGCGTGTAGAGAAAGATCAGCTTAATATGACGTAGGCCCATTCAAAAGTCTGCCGGGTCCGAAGGATTGCCAAATCTGTAAGAGATTGAATGAAAGCATTGCTACAGAGATTAAAAGAGTTAGAGTTTTAAAAGCATAGACGAGGGTAAAAGATAGAATTAGAGGCTATGCTGGGCACAGCTTGCAAGAAGTCGTCAAGCTCCGGCGCCACCTTGGATCTCTCCTTCGGGATGGAGGTGGGAGGAATTTTTTCCCTCGTTGGGTCTTGAGTCTCTGGAACTCTCTTCCCCCAAGAGGTGGAGGCAAGGTCACTGAATGTTTTTTAGTAAGAAGTTTCACAACACCAGGTTAAAGTTCAACAGGTTTATTTGGAATCACGAGCTTTCGGAGCACTGTTCCTTCATCAGATGAGTCCTCACTCACCCGATGAAGGAGCAGCGCTCCGAAAGCTTGTGATTCCAAATAAACCTGTTGGACTATAACCTGGTCTTGCGAGACTTCTTACTGTGTCTGCCCCAGTCCAACGCCGGAATGCTTTTAAGACAGAGGGTAATAGAATCTTGGCTAACAAGGGAGCCAAACGTTATTGGGGGGTAGGTAGGAATGTGGGGTTGAGGTCACGATAAGATGAGCCATGATCTTAGCGAATGGCACAGCAGGCTCGAGGGGCTGAATGGCCTACTCCTCTTCCTAATTCATATGTTTAACTAAATCAATGGATATCAAAGCTTCTACCTCTAAAAGAGGGGATCTTGCAAGATTGACTCAATGTGAGATTTGGAGACACTGAGGAGTGGTTGTGTCAAAGTCAGGATGGAGGTAAATGAGGTGGGTTGGGGAGGGGGATGTCACAGCAGTGATGGGCAGAAGGGCCCAGAAGGGGTCACCCTCGGGCTGGCGCGTTGCCCATAAGATTGGGACAGGTTGGGGCAGGTGGAAGGGTGGCCAGAAGGGTTCCTCCACCGACGGGTTTTCGGAATGGGGCCCTGTAAAATTCTTCCCACCTTCTTTGATCTATTAAATACCTCCAGCATGTTCTGAGACGTTTAAAGCAAAATTAATTACTCGAAAGTCCTTTGGCAATTGACAAATTTTCAAAAGGAGTCTTTTAATAGGCGTTAGGTCCCTACTTTAAACATTTTAGACGTGTGACTGGATTGCCTGAAACGTGACTGAATAAATTGGTATAAATTGCACCTATTTTATGCCTGAAGTAAACTGGATCAAGTGCGCACCAATTTCTACTGTGCCCATACAGCAGTGAATTGAACAATATTACATTGATACTGATTGACACAAAACAAAATGTCCGTGAAACATAATCCATCATTTCCAGGATATATGTTAAAAATTCATTGTTGTGCTGATGAGAATAACAAAGTGTTTAATAATGGATGCATTATTGAGGAAATTACTCAAAACCTATAGACTATGCATGACAGTGATCGAAATACTGGGATGATTTGGACCAATGGACTAATTGATGAGTGATTGAATTGCTGTTTATTGTTGTCCCAATGCCATTATTTCTTTTGTTCATTCGTGGGTCAAGGGCGTCGCTGGCTGGCCAGCATTTGTTGCCCATCCTTAGTTGCTCTTGATTTGATTTATTATTGTCACATGTATTGACATACAGTGAAAAGTATTGTTTCTTGCGCGCTATACAGACAAAGCATACCGTTCATAGAGAAGGAAAGGAGAGAGTGCAGAATGTAGTGTCACAGCTAGGGTGTAGAGAAAAATAACTTGATATGGATCATTCAAATGTCTGATGATAGCAGGGAAGAAGATGTTCTTGAGACTTGAGAAAGTGGTGATGAGCTGCCTTCCTGAAACGCTGCAGTCATAGAGTAGAAAAAAAAATCATAGAATCTCTACAGTGCGGAAGGAGGCCATTCGGCCCATCGAGTCTACACCGACCACAATCCCACCCAGGCCCCATTCCCGTAGCCCCACACATTTACCCTGCTAATCCCCCTGACACTGGAGTCAATTTAGCATGGCCAATCAACCTATCCCGCACATCTTTGTGGGAGGAAACCAGAGCACCCGGAGGAAAGCCGCGCAGACACAGGGAGAAAGTGCAAACTCCACACAGATGGTGTGGAGGCCGGAATTGAGTTCGGGTCCCTGGCGCTGTGAGGCGGCAGTGTTAATCACTGGGCCACCGTGCCGCCCAGTCCACGTGCTGTGAGTTGACCCACAATGCTGTTAGGGAGGGAATCCCAGGATTTTGACTCGACCATTTCAGAGGAGAGTTGAGAGCCAACCACATTGCTGTGGCTCTGGAGTCACATGTAGGCCAGAGCAGGTAAGGATGGCAGATTTCCTTCCCTAAAGGACGCTAGTGAACCAGATGGGTTTTTCCGACAATTGGCAATGGTTTCATGGGCAACTAGGGATGGGTAATAATTGCTGGCCAGCCAGCAGTGCCCATGTTTTATAACTGAATAAAATAAAGGCAGATGGTGGAATTTGAATTCAGTCAAACAAAATCTGGAATTAAAAGTCTGATGATGACCATAAAACCATTGTTGATCATCACAAAAACTAATTTGGTTCACTAATGTCCTTTAGGGAAGGGAATCTGCCATCCTTATCCAGTCTGATCTACACATGACTCTAGACCCCACAGCAATGTGGGTAACTCTTAATTTCCCCTCTGAAATGGCCTAGCAAGTCACTGAATTCAAAGATAATTAGGGATGGGCAATAATATGAATCATTTTATATATTCCATATTTTAACCCTGGGTTCATGCAGAGTTAGGTCATGGGCAGGATTCAGTGGTTAGCACTACTGCCTCACAGCGTCAGGAACCCGGGCTCAATTCCGGCCTTGGGTCACTGTCTGTACGGAGTCTGCACGTTCTCCCTGTATCTGCGTGAGTTTCTTTTGGTTTTCTCCCACAGTCCAAAGATGTGCAGGTTAGGATTGGCCATTGCTAAATTGCCCCTTTAGTGTCAGGAGGATTAACAGGGTAAATACATGGGGTTACGGGGTTAGGATGGGATTGTTGTCAGTGCAGGTTCGATGGGCCGAATGATCTCCTCTGCACTGTCGGGATTCTATGATTCTATTGTTCGCCCAACCCCCGCCGCCAGCGAGTACAGAGAATTTGGCGCTCAGTCAAACATCCATTCACTGCAGCGGGTCTGGAGAATCCCAGCCATGGACGAGGTTGGAGGATTCTGGTTGCATTTGTCTCGGTTGGCACCAGGGCCACATATCACAAAATCTGCTACCTATTGACTAGTATTGGAAAGGCAGAGTGAGCCAATGTTAGTTGGTTATTGATGCCATTCCAGTGTGTGCGGCTTGCTCAAAGGTCAATGGGGCAGGATAGATAAGGGACTAGGTGGAGTCACAGTGGACCAACATTGGCTGTTCAAAGTATCGGGGAGGCTATCAGGGCCTACTGGCCTATACTGGCACGTGTTGCAGCTACAGTCACAGGCAGGTGCGAGCTCAAAGGTAGGAATTGCAGCGTTGCTATTGGAGATGCGCGGTTAGCTTTGCAAAAATGACATTGCGTTGGATGCTTCACTTGCCCTGCAGCAAAGCCCACAACAGATAAAGCCAAATCATTTTGTAAGGCCTGTTGTTTGGTGCTGCTCGGGGGCGGGATGGCGCCCGCTCAGTGCATGCACACTTCTGTTGTGTATCGTGTTGGATGCCAACTTTGTGAAGGGGTTCGCATGGGCACATCCAACATCTAGATGGAAGTACGCAGAGCAGGCAGATTAGGACATCAAATAACATTAACTGGTTGCCATTTTGGAGCATGACACTCCAGCTGCCACTCTCTCTTAAACTTGTACATTGAGCACCTGAAGGGTCACTACCCCTCCTACATATTTAGAGAGATCATTGGCCACTTGCAAGGAAAGGTGACGATACTCCATCGTTGACCTGCCTCCTTGGCTCCAGGGCTTTGGGCTATGCAGTGGGCCTGGGTCCCTGGAGCTGTGGGGCGGCAGTGCTAACCACTGTGCCACAATGTTGCCCATTTATTTTGAAGAGATTGATCTACGGAGATTTGATTTTGACAAGATGTGCAAAGATGTGTGGGTTAGGTGGATTGGCCATGCTAAATTGACCCCAGAGTCAGGGGATTAGCAGGGTAAATATGTGGGGTTATGGGGATCGGGCCTGGGTGGGATTGTGGTCAGTGCAGACTCGATGGGCTGAATGGCCTCCTTCTGCACTGTAGGGATTCTATGATTCTATAAGTGAATTCTATCAACTGTACAAAGCCAGAAAGCAGTGGTGACTTGACGAATTAAGAACTGGTTTGCATTATTTCACATAGCAGTCAAATCAGTTATGTTCTTATTAAATGGGGAAGCAGGCTCGAGGGGCCGAATGGCCTACTCCTGCCTTTTTCACATGTAACTGCCTGTAATCCCAGCAGTGACCAATGCTGAGGGTGGCGCTCTCGGGACAGCTGAAGAACCAGCCAATATATGCAGTCATCTTTCATTTCTGGTGCACTCGGCTACTTGCAGCTTAGTAATGGATGGATTCCGACTGATTTACGCTACAAGTGTCGAAGTGTTCACAGTTTCTAAAATCCTTTATAGTGAGCTACAGAATATCAATAGATTGTCAGACATTGGGCGGCATGGTGGCACAGTGGCACTGCCTCACAGCTCCAGGGACCTGAGTTCGATTCCCGGCTTGGGTGGAGTTTGCACGTTCTCCCCGTGTCTGCGTGGGTTTCCTCCGGGTGCTCCTGTTTTCTCCCACAAAGATGCGCGGGTTAAGTTGATTGGCCATGTTAAATTGACCCTTAGTGTCCCGGAATGCGTAGGTTAGAGGGATTAGCGGGGCAAATATGTGGGGTTACGTGGGTAGGGCATGCGTGGGATTGTTGATGGTGTAGACTCGATGGGCCGAATGGCTTTCTTCACTGTAGGGATTCTATGATCTATGGTTAAGTTGTGTGTAATCTATAGGAGGGTTACAATAGCCTCCAGTAGTAAACTGTACAATGTCTGAACAATGTAGAGATAGATGTGTGTGTATTGTATAAGATAGAAAGTATAATAACATGGAACATTTCAGTTTACAGAGAGGCTATCGTTTTTCTGTCGTAAAAGACTATAACGAACCCGAACAATGCAAAGCACGTAAGGGAAGTAAATAAAATACTGGCCATCATTAATTAGATTGCCACTAATTCATTAATAGCAGTGTCAGTGGGAGGGTTAGGCAGCTGCCAGTAATTACAAGCCGTCTCCATCAATCAATTCTTCAGCAGTCAAATGGCCTTTGTGTAGTTGTGCTGATTGATATCCTAAGTACCCCTTTATTACTGTTAACCGTGGAAGCGGGAATAGCTGAAATGCTGGAAAGGGCAGGGTTCGTTTTGCTTTTCCCAGAACACAGCTTCACGGTAACTCCATTGCAGTGTCAATGTAAGCTGACTTGTCACTAATAAATTGGCACAAACGCTTCATCTCAAAGTGTACACGGTTCTTCACAAAGCAATGGGAGGCGCAAGGATCGGGGGTGGGGCGGGGTGGAGGGAGAGGAGGTGCAGTTTATTGGAAGGTTTAATTGACCTCATCATAACTATAACAGCAGTTACACAAAGCTATACCATCCCCATCATGATAATTGAGTTTCTGCTTCTCTCTTTTTTAATTCATTTCATGGGACGTGGGCATTGCTGGCGAGGCCAATATTTATTGCCCATCCCTAATTGCCCTTGAGAAGGTGGTGATGAGCTGTCTTCTTGAGCCGCTGCAGTCCACCCCGCCCCACCGCCACTTTCAAGGCACCTCCACGCCTTCAAATTAAATCAACTAGGCTATGAGTGCTGTGCGCTGAAGGGGTGACACAGGTGCGCGTGAGACACCCTTCATTCGCAACATTGGATTGGACTAGAAAGACGGGATGACTGATACACATGACCTTGGCTCTATTCTACAGTTGGGTGATTTGATTTGGTGATGGGGATAGGATGGGATGGGATTGTTGTCAGTGCAGGTTCGATGGGCCGAATGGTGTCCACTGCCCGGTAGGGATTCTACGATTCTATTGTTCGCCCCAGCCCCGCCGCCAGCGAGTACGGAGAATTTGGCGCTCAGCCAAACCTCCATTCACTGCAGCGGGACTGGAGAATCCCAGCCGCGGCCGGGGTTGAAGGATTCTGTTGCATCTGTCTAGGGTGGCACCACATGTTGAGCGTGGTGATGAGGAACAGGTGCAAAACCATCCGAAGAAGTGGAAATCTGAGTGATGATCTAACCCAGAAAACATAGAACATAGAACATAGAACATTACAGCGCAGAACAGGCCCTTCGGCCCACGATGTTGCACCGACCAGTTAAAAAAAAAACTGTGACCCTCCAACCTAAACCAATTTCTTTTCGTCCATGAACCTATCTACGGATCTCTTAAACGCCCCCAAACTAGGCGCATTTACTACTGATGCTGGCAGGGCATTCCAATCCCTCACCACCCTCTGGGTAAAGAACCTACCCCTGACATCGGTTCTATAACTACCCCCCCTCAATTTAAAGCCATGCCCCCTCGTGCTGGATTTCTCCATCAGAGGAAAAAGGCTATCACTATCCACCCTATCTAAACCTCTAATCATCTTATATGTTTCAATAAGATCCCCTCTTAGCCGCCGCCTTTCCAGCGAAAACAATCCCAAATCCCTCAGCCTCTCCTCATAGGATCTCCCCTCCATACCAGGCAACATCCTGGTAAACCTCCTCTGCACCCTCTCCAAAGCCTCCACATCCTTCCTGTAATGTGGGGACCAGAACTGCACACAGTACTCCAAGTGCGGCCGCACCAGAGTTGTGTACAGTTGCAACATAACGCTACGACTCCTAAATTCAATCCCCCTACCAATAAACGCCAAGACACCATATGCCTTCTTAACAACCTTATCTACTTGATTCCCAAACTTTCAGGGATCTATGCACACATACACCTAGATCCCTCTGCTCCTCCACACTATTCAAAGTCCTCCCGTTAGCCCTATACTCAACACATCTGTTATTCCTACCAAAGTGAATTACCTCACACTTCTCCGCATTAAACTCCATCCGCCACCTCTCGGCCCAACTTTGCAACCTGTCTAAGTCTTCCTGCAAACTACGACACCCTTCCTCACTGTCTACCACACCACCGACTTTGGTGTCATCAGCAAATTTGCTAATCCACCCAACTATACCCTCATCCAGATCATTAATAAATATTACAAACAGCAGTGGCCCCAAAACAGATCCCTGAGGTACACCACTTGTAACCGCACTCCATGATGAATATTTACTATCAACCACCACCCTCTGTTTCCTATCCGCTAGCCAATTCCTGATCCAATTTCCTAGATCACCCCCAATCCCATACATCTGCATTTTCTGCAGAAGCCTACCATGGTGAACCTTATCAAACGCCTTACTAAAATCCGTATATACCACGTCCACTGCCTTGCCCCCATCCACCTCCTTGGTCACTTTCTCAAAAAACTCAATAAGGTTAGTAAGGCACGACCTACCTGCCACAAAACCATGCTGACTATCACCTATCAATTCATTACTCTCCAAATAACTATAAATCCTATCCCTTATAATTTTTTCCAACATCTTGCCGACAACAGAAGTGAGACTCACCGGTCTATAATTCCCGGGGAAGTCTCTGTTCCCCTTCTTAAACAATGGGACAACATTCGCTAACCTCCAATCTTCTGGTACTATACCAGAGGCCAACGACGACCTGAAGATCAGAGCCAGAGGCTCTGCAATCACTTCTCTTGCCTCCCAGAGAATCCTTGGATAAATCCCATCCGGACCAGGGGATTTATCTATTTTCAGACCCTCCAGAATATCCTGCACATCCTCCTTATCAACTGTAATACTGTCTATTCTACTCCCTTGCAACCCAGTGTCCTCCTCAGCTATATTCATGCCCCCTTGCGTGAACACCGAAGAGAAATATTGGTTCAATGCTTCACCAATCTCCTCCGGTTCCACACATAACTTCCCTCTGCCATCTATAACTGGCCCTAAACTTGCCCTAACCAACCTTCTGTTCTTGACATACCTATAGAACGCCTTAGGATTCTCTTTAACCCTATCCGCCAAAGTCTTCTCATGTCCCCTTTTAGCCCTTCTAAGCTCGCTCTTCAACTCCCTCTTAGCCAATCTAAAGCTTTCTAGTGCACTACCCGAGTGCTCACGTCTCATCCGAACATAAGCCTCCTTTTTCTTTTTAACCAACAAAGAAACTTTTTTGGTGCACCACGGTTCCCTAGCCCTACCAATTCCTCCTTGCCTGACAGGGACAGACCTATCACAGACTCGCAGTAGCTGCTCCTTGAAAAAACTCCACATGTCGGACGTTCCCAGTCCCTGTAATCTCCTAGTCCAACCTATGTTTCCTAATTCTCTCCTAATAGCCTCATAATTACCCTTCCCCCAGCTAAAACCACTGGCCCGAGGTTCATGCCTATCCCTTTCCATCACTAAGGTGAACGTAACCGAATTGTGGTCACTATCACCAAAATGCACACCAACTTCCAAGTCTAGCACCTGGTCTGGCTCATTTCCCAGCACCAGATCCAATATAGCCTCACCTCTAGTTGGCCTGTCTACATACTGAGTCAAAAAACCTTCCTGCACGCTTTGAACAAAAACTGACCCCTCTAACGAGCTAGAGCTATAACAATTCCAGTCAATATTAGTCAAGTTAAAATCCCCCATAACAATTGCCCTATTACTTTCACTCCTAAGCAGGATTGACTCCGCAATCCTTTCCTCAACCTCTCTAGAACTTTTAGGAGGTCTATAAAAGACTCCCAACAGGGTGACCTCTCCCCTCCTATTTCTAATCTCCGCCCATACTACCTCAACAGATAAGTCCTCATCAAACCTCCTCTCTGACACTGTGATACAATCTCTGACCAATAATGCTACCCCTCCCCCTCTTCTACCTCCTTCCCTACTTCGACTAAAACAGTACAGGGTCGAATGTGAAAAATGAGAGATAAGTTTATTCAAGTAGTGGTAAAATTGAAGTGTAAGGAATCAGAGTCCCCTCATGCAGTTACAATCTACAAACCTGCCAGTACATTCTGGGGGTGGAATCACCGATAATTTGTAAAATTCTGGATACGCCTGATGAAAATGGACTACTTTCAGAGCCCAGCTAAATGACAGACTGCAGATTTCTATCAGTGGAACAAAATTTACTGCGCTAAATACTTGAGAATAAATGCACAGATATAGCCTGATACTCCATGATCAGCATTTATCACATATCTGTCTCTTTAAAAATGGACACGCTGAAAATAAGTATTTGATGGGCATTTGTGTCGAATAAATGGAAAGAGTAAGTCATCCACTGCGATGAGTGCTTGTAAATACACTGTATAAAAAAAGTAGACTGCATTGGGATACCTTTGAACTTGTATAATGTTTGAAATGATACTTGAAAACTTGTACATCTGATGTGCCAAGTGTAATTTTACAGGATGTAAATTTTAAATTTAAACAAGTAGGCTTGCACATTCACGCTGCAATGAAGTTACTGTGAAAACCCCCTAGTCACCAAATTCCAGCGCCGATTTGATTTGATTTATTATTGTCACATGTATTAACATACAGTGGAAAGTATTGTTTCTTGTGCGCTATACAGACAAAGCATAGTGTCCATAGAGAAGGAAAGGAGAGAGTGCAGAATGTGGTGTTACAGTCATTGGTGGGGTGCGGAGAAAGATCAACTTAATGCGAGGTAAGTCCATTCAAAAGTCTGATGGCAGCAGGGAAGAAGCTGTTCTTGAGTCGGTTGGTACGTGTCCTCAAACTTTTGTGTCTTTTTCCCGACGGAAGAAGGTGGAAGAAAGAATGTCCTGGGGTCCACTGTGTTCGGGTACACTGAGGGAGAGTTTAGCATGGCCAATGCACCTAACTAGCACGTCTTTCAGGTGTGGGAGGAGACTGGAGGAAACCCACGCAGCCACGGGGGGAGAAGATGCAGACTCCACACAGACAATAACCCAAGCCGGGAATCGAATCCTGGTCCCTGGCGCGGTGAGGCAGCAGTGCTAACCACTGTGCCACCGCGTCGCCCCAAGCAAAATGGAAAGAGAGAGGTTAATACCAGTGGTCAGTCTGCATGTAGGATCCCAATGCCCATGAGTGTCGCAGGAGATCCCTTGTATAGTGCATCAGAAATGACCATAACTCCATGGAAGAAAACAATGAGGCTTTTGCTGGTCCCAATTTAAAGTTCAGTAGAGAGGTGACCCATAACTTTAATAATAGCATACCGTTATGTTACAGCATGAGATAGATATATCATTGAAGTACTCCCACAGATACCTCAGCAGATCCACACTGGCACAAGGAAACGGCGACTGGGTTTTGCCATCATTATTTTGATAAAAAACTGTTATCAGACCACCCCACCACCATGGACAAATTATGATTAGCAGACCATTCAATCCAGGAGCAAATAAATAACTGTCACTGAGAAAATAACAAAAATATAAATCATCTTCAAATGTCACGTTTCCCAGGGCAGTTGAGTAGACAGCCGTGTCAAGTAATACCTTTTCCGAAAAGATTGTGTCAAACCTCTGGAATAGGCTTGAATGTCTTACATTCACTCAATAGCCAACCAACATAGAGATCACACCATCTTTTTATTCATTCATGGGACATGGGTGTCGCTGGCTGGGCCAGCATTTATTGCCCATCCCTAGTTGCTCCTTGAGAAGGTGGTGATGAGCCGCCATCTTGAATCGCTGCAGTCCATGTGCTGTGGGTTGACCCAGAATGCCGTTAGGGAGGGAATTCCAGGATTTTGACCCAGCGACTGCGAAGGAACGGCGATATATTTCCAAGTCAGGATGGTGAGTGGCTTGGAAGGGAACTCTGCTTTCTAATGTTAAGGCTGATTTGCCTCAAACACGTGGCCAATGTTTACGTGTGAGAATGGACATATTTAACCAAAGGAGCCTCAATCGAATCAATTCCTCTTATTACCTGACCTTAAAACAGAAGGAGATTAACAGCTAAAGTTACTAAATTGTGACCAGAACAGAGAACACACCCTTTCGAAAAGAAGGGAAAAAACAGAGGACACCTCTTCTGCTCGCGTGACTGAGATAAGCTCACACAATTCAGGTCCAAAGATTAGCACTGGGAGCCATCCAACTAATTTGATAGTTAGTTGTTAAAAAGGACCTTGTTTTTCTATCTTGCCTGTCACATTTCCTGGATGTCCTAAACCATTTCAAAGACAATGAAGTACTTCTGGACCATCTACAAGATGCACTGCAGCAACTCAGCAAGGCTTCTTCGACAGCACCTTCCAAACCCGCAACCTCTACCAGCTAGAAGGACAAGGGCAGCAGACACATTGGGAACACCACCGTCTGCAAGTTCCCCTCCAAACCGGACACCACCCTGACTTGGAAATATATCGCCATCCCTTCACTATCATCAATTCAAAATCCTGGCACTTCCTCCCTAACAGCACAGTGGGTCGACCTACACCACATGGTCTGTAGTGGTTCAAGAAGGTGGATCACCACCATCTTATCAAAGGGCAATTAGCAATGGACAATAGATACTGGCCTAGCCAGTATTTATGGGCAGCATGGTGACACAGTGGTTAGCACTGTTACCTCACAGCGCCAGGGACCCACGGTCAATTCTAGCCTTGGGTGACTGTGTGGAGTTTGCACGTTCTCCCTGTGTCTGCGTGGGTTTCCTCCGGGTGTCCGGTTTCCTCCCACAATCCAAAGATGTGCAGGTTAGTTGATTGGCCATGCTAAATTGCCCAGAAAGTGTGGTTCAGGCGGATAAATATGTGAGGTTTCAGGGATAGGGTGTGAGATAGGGTGCTCTGTTGGAGAGTCAGTGCAGAAGCAGTGGGCCGAATGGCCTCCTTCTGCGCTGTAGAGATTCTGCGTGGGATTTTCCTCTCAGAGACTCGCCACAAAACCGGAAAATCCCTCCCAAGGTCAACGCATCATTGTCTGCCCCCCCACCCACTACGATGGCAGGTGGGACGGGAAGATTTCCCCTTCTAAGATTAGCCAGCAATGCCCACATCCAACGAACAAATCAAAGCATCAAAGTCAGTCATCATGCAAAGCAACTTTTCCTTCCTTAAAGGCGCTACATAAATGCAACTCGCTGTTGTGATGGAGAAACCAAAGGCCCAAAGAATCGACACCATTATTGTTTTACATTGAAACTTGTGTGAGATCAACTGAAACCTACTTTTAACCGGGATAGGTGGCGGAGGATCTTGTGCAGCAATCTTTTTCTTTTCTGATCTGGGTTGGAGGAGAGACATGCTCCCTATGCTCAGCACCGTTTCCCCTGAACTGTAAAACACAAAACTGTTATCCACATGGCTCATCTCATCATCCAATCTACAGACGGGAAGATAATACGCTTGGTTAGACCTCGTATCAATCAGGAAGTGGCATATTTGGCCGAGCATAATTTTTAACCTGTTCCCTCCGACTTCCACAGTTTATTTTGATTTGATTTATTATTGTCACGTGTATTGACATTCAATGAAAAGTATTGTTTCTTGCGCGCTATACAGACAAAGCATACCGTTCATAGAGAAGGAAACGAGAGAGTGCAGAATGTAGTGTTACAGTCATAGCTAGGGTGGAGAGAAAGATCAACTTAATGCAAGGTAAGTCCATTCAAAAGCCTGATGGCAGCAGGGAAGAAGCTGTTCTTGAGTCGGTTGGTACGTGACCTCAGACTTTTGTATCTTTTTCCCGACGGAAGAAGGTGGAAGAGAGAACGTCCGGGGTGTGAGGGGTCCTTAATTATGCTGGCTGCTTTTCCGAAGCAGCGGGAAGTGTAGACAGAGTCAATGGATGGGAGGCTGATTTGCGTGATGGATTGGGTTGGTGTACCCAATATCAACTGTGTTTCAAACAGGGGAGGGGATGGTCTAGTGGTATTATTGCTAGACTCTTAATTCATGAACTCAACTAATGTTCTGGGGACCCGGGTTTGAATCCCACCATAGCAGATGGTGGAATTTGAACTCAATAAAAAAAATATCTGGGTGGCATGATGGCACAGTGGTTAGCTTTGCTGCCTCACAGCGCCAGGGACCCGGGTTCGATTCCCGGCTTGGGTCACTGTCTGTGCAGTGTCTGCACATTCTCCCTGTGTCTGCGTGAGTTTCCTCCGGGTGCTCCGGTTTCCTCCCACAGTCCAAAAATGTACGGGTTAGGTGGAATGGCCATGATAAATTGGAGGGCTATGGGTCATGTGCAGGAAGATGGGTTTAGAAAGGGCACCTGGGTGTCTTTGGATCAGCATGGACAAGAAGGGCCAAATAGCCTCTTTATGTGCTCTGTCAGTTTGGTCGAGATAGACAATTGTAGCAGTGAGAGCATATATTCTTTACGACTGTATTCTTTAAAGCAGTGATGGGCAACCTCGGCTAGTGAGTGGCCGCATGAGTGGCCCTCCTTCATCTCAGTGGGCCGCAAGATTGAAATCGGCCTTGTTCACCAATCATGAATAAGATTAAATACATTTAACACACACTGAATATTTCATAACGAGTTATAGGAAATGCTTCATCATTTATATATCAACAGTACTATCAGCTTCAAATGGTAAAAATAAATATTTACACAGAGGGAGCGCATGGCTCTCGCTGTCAATGTTGTGAGCAAACAGCAGACACCTCACTTCACGTGGCCTTGACCCACTTGCGTATCACTTCAGTAGCAAAAGAAATACACAGGCGGGAACAAGTAGAATGTGCCAACCTTGTGCGTGGGTAACAGTCAACAAAATGTCTTGCGAGCTGCACTCAGAACCCTGATGGGCCCATGAGGCCTGAGGTTGCCTACTACTGCTTTAGGACCTATTCTTGACAGTGAGGAACACATCGCCACACAAATTTATATATATATATAAGTAATGGAAATAGCTACATGTCTGATAGGACTTCACATGGGTGGCACGGTAGCACAGTGGTTAGCACTGCTTCCTCACAGCGCCAGGGAGCCGGGTTCAATTCACGGCTTGGGTCACTATCTGTGTGGAAACTGCATGTTCTCCCCGTGTCTGCGTAGTCATAGCTAGGGTGCTCCGGTTTCCTCCCACAGTCCGAAAGACGTGCTGGTTAGGTGCGTTGGCCATGCTAAATTCTCCCTCAGTGTTACCCGAACAGGCACCGGAGTGTGGCGACTAGGGGATTTTCACAGTAACTTCATCACAGTGTTAATGTGAGCCTACTTGTGACAGTAATAAAATAAACCTTAAAACCCAATTTTGCAAGAAAAAGTTTTTACAAGTCCCTAATTTGCAAAAATTAATATCTATTCAAGCCAGAATGACTGTCTTAATGAAAACCAAAAAGCAATCAACATATCTTTATAATTACAACACTAATTTAGTTTCTGGATGCAGTCATTTATTCCTCAGAAGTCCACAATAAAAACCACAGTAATGGACTCAACTCTCTTAAATTTCTAAAAAACATTTATATTAAATACTTAAAGTGTCGATATTTAAAAATTCGAATGTGAATCCAGACTCAAGGCTGCCAACTATGTACCTGTTCTTGCAGTGAGTTTTTATCCAGACACTGGATGATAAAATTCCATGCTGTCCCTCTGTAATTTAAGTTGCAACATCGGATTGATCCAACATTTATGAAAACTGTCCTTTCCTCAAGTTCCATGGTGGTGTGTTCCAACCGGGGATTGAATTGGTTCAGTTCTTGCAAACCAACCCAATGCAGATAATGGCTGGTATTTTAGGACCTTGCCCGTCGGAGGCGGGAGAATTCCGTTCTGCGAGCCACGCCACTCTGATTCCAGGGCGAGCGTGGTGGTAAAATTCCGGCAATTCATTCTCAATCAGCAGTCCATCGATTGGAAATCCAATTGGAGTGCATCAACATAAGAATGTCGTCGACCATTAATTTCCCGCTTTGCCATTCGATTCAAATAGGTCATCGGAGAAGTGAACACCAACTCTATTTATCTGCCTTTCCTCCAAGTCCTTTGAAAGCCATACCCAATGAAACCTCTCCCTCCCAGTCTTGAAAGGTCCTATTAGTGCAGCACCTCCAGATTGTTACGGTGCAGGAGGCTATTCAGCCCATCGTGTCTGCGCCAGCTCTCTGAATGAGCAATTCATTAAGTGTCACTTCCCCCATTTCTCACTGTAGTCCTTCACATTCTTCCTTGATAACAGCCTCCTTCCATTTTGAATGCTTCGATTGAAGCTACCTCCACCACACTCTCGGGCAGTACACTCCAAACCTTAACCACTCAGTGCATGAAAAGGATTTTCCACACATTTCTTTCTTTTGCCAATTACTTTAAATCTGTGCCCTCTTTCTCAATCCTCCCAAGAGCGGGAACAGTTTCTCCCAATCTCCTCTGTCCAGCTCCCTCATTATTTTGAACATCTCCATCGAATCTCCTCTTTTCCCCAAGGAGATCAGTCCCAACCTCTCCAACCTATCCTCACAACTGAAGTTCCTCATTTCTAAAACCATTCTTGTGAATCTTTTCTGCACTCTCTCCAATGCCTTCACATCCTTCAATAATATTTTAGTAATTATAATTCACAATAATAGGTGAGCACATGATTGCATATTTAGGACAAAAACAGAAAATGCTGGAAAATCTCAGCGGGTCTGACAGCATCTGTGGGGAGAGAATAGAGCCAACGTTTCGAGTCCAGATGAGATGACCCTTCGTCAGAACTGTTTTTCTGACGAAAGGTCACCTTTACTCAAAACATTGGCTCTATTCCCTCCCCACAGATGCTGTCAGACCTGCTGAGATTTTCCAGCATTTTCTGTTTTTGTTTCAGATTCCAGCATCCGCAGTATTTTGCATATTTAGGAATTAGTTCCAAATTCCACAAGCTCCCTTTCCTTTATAAAAGATTTGATTTTTTTCCCCTGCACCTGTCTTGGCCACTCTGGGGAGGTGCTGGCTGGACTAGTAATCCAGACTCAGGGTAATGCTCTGGGGACCCGGGTTAGAATCCCACCATGGCAGATGGTGTAATTTGAATCCAATGAAAGTCAAATGATAACCATGAAATCATTGTCATGAAAACCCATCTGGTTCACTCCTGTCCCTTCAGGGAAGGAAACCTGCCGTTCTCACCTGGTCTGGCCTACATGTGACTCCAGACCCACAGCAATGTGGTTGACTCTCAACTCCCCTCTGAAATGGCCGAGCGAGCCAGGGCAATTAGGGATGGGCAATAAATGCAGGCTCGTCAGCGCCGCCCACATCCCATGAATGAATGAAAAGAAACTATAATTTTAGCTTTAGATATAGATAGATTCATACAGTGCAGAAGGAGGCCATTTGGCCCATCGAGACTGCACCGACCTTAATCCCACCCAGACCCTATCCCCATAACCCCATGCATTTACCCTAACTAGTTCCCGTGACACTAAGGGGCAATTTAGCACGGCCAATCCACCTAACCCGCACATCTTTGGACTGTGGGAGGAAACCGGAGCACCCGGAGAAAAAACCCACGCAGACATGGGAAGAATGTGCAAACTCCACACAGACAGTGTGGACAGTGACCCAAGCCGGGAATTGAACCCGGGTCCCTGGCTCTGTGAGGCAGCAGTGCTAACCGCAGTGCCACTGTGCTGGTGCAGAATATGTTTTCTTTGAAATCAGTCTGTTCTAACTGGTGTCACTGGGTCAATACTAGGCAGCTTTATATCGTTACTGCAGCAATATAATTGCTCTTAATTGCTAGTATGCTTGTTTTAATCTGAATTATACTATTCTCTTATTTTAGTAGTCCCTGGGGTTTTGCAGAGTAGGGTTTGATTGGATTGATTGACAAAGACAAAAAAAAATCAGGCGACTGGGTGGAGCGAGGCTTACACATTGAGAAATCAAGGGCAGTCTGCTGTTTGGGATCTTTAGAGAGATGTTGCTTTCTCTGCGTCTCTTTTTCTGGATTTGGAGACTGGGATGTGCCAGGAAATAAGTCTATTTATCAGAAATTCTGCTGTTTGGGGGTGGATCTTTCACTGGAGGTTGCTGTAAGAGAATGAGAAAGTTGTCTTTCCGGATCTCTGTCCAGAAGGTATCAAAAGGCTGGAAATCGAGCATCCACATGAGCATATCGGTTTTTGGTGCTAACTGGTTCTGAAAAAGGGAGTCATTTCAATGGACGTGTTGCTTACATTGGAACAATAGAGATTGCTACTTTATTTAAATATTATTTATTAGTGTCACATGTAGGCTTACACTAACACTGCCATGAGGTTACTGTGAAAATCCTCTAGTCGCCACACTCTGGTGCCTATTCAGGTACAATGAGGGGGAATTTAGCATGGCCAATGCACCTAACAAGCAAGGGCGGCACGGTAGCACAGTGGTTGGCACTGCTGCCACACAGCGCCAGGGACCCGGGTTCGATTCCCGGCTTGGGTCACTGTCTGTGCGGAGTTTGCACATTCTCCCCGTGTCTGTGTGGGTTTCCTCCGGGTGCTCCGGTTTCCTCCCACAATCCAAAGATGTGCGGGTTAGGTGGACTGGCCGTGCTAAATTGCCCCACAGTGTCAGGGGGATTAACAGGGTAAATATGAGGGGTTATGGGAATAGGGCCTGGGTGGGATCGTGCTCGGTGCAGACTCGATGGGCCGAATGACCTCCTTCTGCTACTGTAGAGATTCTATGATTCTTTTGGACTGTGGGAGGAAACCGGAGCACTCAGAGGAAACCCATGGAGACACGGGAAGAACGTGCAGCCTCCACACAGACAGTGACCCAAGCCGGGAATTGAACCCGGTCCTGGCGCTGTGAGGCAGCCATGCTAACCATTGTGCCACCGTGCCACCCTGTTAGGAATTGTACTTTGTCATGTTTAAGTATTTTAATTAGTAGAAGTTATGCAAATTTTGTTATATTCTAATTGTGTGTTCTTAAAAATAAAGTTTGTTTTAATAAAGGCTTCCTTGTGGGTCTCTGAGTCATAACTGGAGTGGAATATGTTATGCTCACTCTCATGCCAAAATCAAAAGAAAAGGTTAGGGTCTAGGCTAACTTCATAATATATCTTGGAATTTCTGATCTGGTCCCTAATAGAGGGGAGAGCAACAACTCTTATTCAGCACAGAATGGGCAAGAGTTTCAAGTTTTTAGGTGTCCAGATCACCAACCACCTGTCCTGGTCCCCTCATGCCGACGCTATAGTTAAGAAAGCCCACCAACGCCTCTACTTTCTCAGGAGGCTGAGGAAATTCAGCATGTCCGCTACAACTCTCACCAACGTTTACAGATGCACCATAGAAAGCAGCCTTTCTGGTTGTACCACAGCTTGGTCTGGGCTCCTGCTCTGACCAAGACCGCAAGAAACTATAAAAAGTTGTGAACGTAACCAAGTCCATCATAGAAACCAGCCTCCCATCCATTGACTCTGTCTACACTTCCCGCTGCCTTGGAAAAGCAGCCAGCAGAATCAAGGACCCCACGCACCCTGGACATACTGGCCGGAATTATACCGCCATGCCCACCCAAGAATCGTGGCAGGCGCAGCCCGCAGAACGGAGTTCTCTGTTGGCCTCGGGTGGGATTTTATGAGCCTTGCCCGAACAAAGTTGTAAAGTCTCTTCCATCTTCCTACGTCAGGAAAAATTTACAAAAGTCTGAGATCATGTACCAACTGACTTACATAGAACATAGAACATAGAACATTACAGCGCAGAACAGGCCCTTCGGCCCACGATGTTGCACCGACCAGTTAAAAAAAAAAACGGTGACCCTCCAACCTAAACCAATTTCTTTTCGTCCATGAACCTATCTACGGATCTCTTAAACGCCCCCAAACTAGGCGCATTTACTACTGATGCTGGCAGGGCATTCCAATCCCTCACCACCCTCTGGGTAAAGAACCTACCCCTGACATCGGTTCTATAACTACCCCCCCTCAATTTAAAGCCATGCCCCCTCGTGCTGGATTTCTCCATCAGAGGAAAAAGGCTATCACTATCCACCCTATCTAAACCTCTAATCATCTTATATGTTTCAATAAGATCCCCTCTTAGCCGCCGCCTTTCCAGCGAAAACAATCCCAAATCCCTCAGCCTCTCCTCATAGGATCTCCCCTCCATACCAGGCAACATCCTGGTAAACCTCCTCTGCACCCTCTCCAAAGCCTCCACATCCTTCCTGTAATGTGGGGACCAGAACTGCACACAGTACTCCAAGTGCGGCCGCACCAGAGTTGTGTACAGTTGCAACATAACGCTACGACTCCTAAATTCAATCCCCCTACCAATAAACGCCAAGACACCATATGCCTTCTTAACAACCTTATCTACTTGATTCCCAACTTTCAGGGATCTATGCACACATACACCTAGATCCCTCTGCTCCTCCACACTATTCAAAGTCCTCCCGTTAGCCCTATACTCAACACATCTGTTATTCCTACCAAAGTGAATTACCTCACACTTCTCCGCATTAAACTCCATCCGCCACCTCTCGGCCCAACTTTGCAACCTGTCTAAGTCTTCCTGCAAACTACGACACCCTTCCTCACTGTCTACCACACCACCGACTTTGGTGTCATCAGCAAATTTGCTAATCCACCCAACTATACCCTCATCCAGATCATTAATAAATATTACAAACAGCAGTGGCCCCAAAACAGATCCCTGAGGTACACCACTTGTAACCGCACTCCATGATGAATATGAATATGAATGACTTAAGAACAGCTTCTTCCCTGCTGCCATCAGACTATTGAATGGATCTACCATATAGTAAGCTGATTTTCCTCTTCACCCTAGCTATGACTCTAATACTACATTCTGCACCCTCTCCTTTCCTTCTCCCCCATGTACTCCATGAATGGTATGTTTTGTCTGTATAGCGTGCAAGAAACTATATTTTTCACTGTATCCCAATACAAAGAACAAAGAACAGTACAGCACAGGAACAGGCCCTTCGGCCCTCCAATCCTGCACCAATCACATTACCTAATCAACCTATCTAACCAACCGCTTATATCCCTCTATTCCCTGTTTGTTCATATACCTATCAAGATAAGTCTCAAATGTGGCTAACATATCTGCCTCAACCACCTCACTTGGCAGTGCATTCCAAGTCCCCACCACCCTCTGTGTAAAAATCTTCCCCCGCACATCTCACAGCTAACACCCTCCATACCAGGCAACATCCTGGTAAACATTTTTCTGCACTCTCTCCAAAGCATCCACATCCTTCTGGCAGTGCGGTGACCAGAATTGGACACAGTATTCCAAATGTGGCCCAATCAATATTTTATACAACTGTAACATAATTTGCCAACTTTTATACTCGATGCCCCGTCCGATGAAGGCGAGCATGCCTTATGCTTTCTGCGCCACCTTTTCCACCTGTGCTGCCACTTTTAAGGATCTGTGGGCCTGTACTCCTCGATCTCTCTGTGTGTCAATGCTCCTGATGGTTCTGCCATTTATTTTATAGCTCCCACCTGAATTGGGTTTACCAAAATACATCACCTCCCATTTGACTGGATTAAATTCCATCTGCTATTTCTCTGCCCAATTTTCCAGCCTATCTATATCCAGCTTTATTCTCTGACAACCTTCATCGCTATCCACAACTCCAGCAATCTTAGTATCATCCACAAACTTGTTAATCAAACCAGCTACCTTTTCTTCCAAGTCATTGATATATATTACAAACAGCATCCATGTGACAATAATAAACCAAATAAATTTGTGCTGTAATAATGAAGACACATCAATTTTTTTTGGACTGCATTTAAAAACTGTTGAGTTGGCAACGTAAGTGAAAAAATATTACATTTTCCACGACACAGCTCTCCACAAAATGATGTTAAAACAATACCTGCTATTGGGGCCTTTTGTCAAATATTTTCTCCCTGTAAAAAATAAATGCAAAAGCAATGAAGGGTTCTGTGCACATAAAGTGAAAGCAAATGATTTGCCTGATAAGGGAGACATGCGAAAGTGTCAACTTTATCTTTTGGATTATCACCTCTTGTTTTCTTCCTGTTTTTCAATGTCTGACAAATGATAATGGCTGCAAAAAGCATCACCGATATAATCCCCAGAGAACACACCAACGTTGCATAAAGATATAGATCTGAAAACAAGGCACAAACTGTTAACAGGATTCCCACAGTGCGAACTGCAACTATCAATTGCTGCGTTAGCAGGCAAACTAAAATGTATTCAGTTACTCGAGAATGGAATCAGTCTCTGTGTGATTTAGCAATATTTATTTTCTCTGATCTGAGTTTGCATTGAATTTGAGAGAAACCTGAACTATTTTGGATATAATAAACATTGAATCGACAACGACTCTCCGAAAGAGCATTGAAACCCAGGCCCTCCCCGCCGCCCTATCCACGTAACCCCATGTATTTACCCCACTAATCCCCCTGAACTACAAATCCTGATACACCAAGGGGCAACTTAGCATGGCCAATCCACCTAACCTACACATCTTTGGACATCAAGGGGGCAATTTAGCATGGCCAATCCACCTAACCTACGCATCTTTGGACACTAAGGGGCAATTTACCATGGCCAATCCACCTAACCTATACATCTTTGGACACCAAGGGGCAATTTAGCAGGCGCAATTTAGCATGGCCAATCCACCAAACCTGGCCCATCGAGTCTGCACCAACAACAATCCCACCCAGGCCCTATCCCCGTAACCCCATGTAACCCCTGCCAGTTCCCCTCACACTAAGAGGAAATTTACCATGCCAATACCAATCCATTTAACCCGCACATCTTTGGAGTGTAGGAGGAAACCGGAGCACCCGGAGGAAACCCATGCAGACACGGGGAGAACATGCAGACTCCACACAGACGGTGACCCTAGCCGGGAATTGAACCCGGGTCGCTGGCACTGTGAGGCAGCAGCACTAACCACTGTGCCACCGTGCCGCCCCATGAATCCTGGGAGTCGCTTTGCAATCTCCTTTAGGTGCCATGCTCTGGGCGGATGTTAGCAACCATGGATGACACTGGATTGGTCCATGATTGTAAGCTTTATAAGGCTCTGGTCAGACCTCATTTGGAATATTGTGAGCAATTTTGAGCCCCGAATCTAAGGAAGGATGTGCCAGCCTTGGAAAAGTCCAGAAGAGGTTCACAGAAATGATCCCGGGAATGAAAAGCTTGGTGTATGAGCAGTGGTTGAGGACTCTGGGTCTGTACTCGATGGAGTTTAGAAGGATGAGGGGGGATCTCATTGAAACTTACAGAATACTGAAAGGCCTGGATAGAGTGGACGTGGGGAAGATGTTTCCATTAGTCGGAGAGAATGGGATCCGAGGGCACAGCCTCAGAGTAAAGGGATGGCCCTTTAGAACTGAGATGAGGAATTTCTCCAGCCAGAGGGTGGCGAATCTGTGGAATTCATGGTTGCAGAAGGCTGTGGAGACCAGGTCATTGAGTGTATTTAAAACCGAGATAGATAGGTTCTTGATTAGTAAGGGGGTCAAAGGTTACGGGGAAAAGGTGGGAGAATGGGGTTTGACAAACCGATCAGCTGTGATCGAATGGCGGAGCAGACTCAATGGGCCGAATGGCCTAATTCTGCTCCAAATCTTATGGTTTTATGATTACGTTTGGAAAAGTAATGCAGTTGTTCCCTTTGCATTCTGTAACATGTTGACCAGGAATCTCTCCTGGTCTCACTGCTTGCTAGGAAGAATAGCGGAAGGATTTTGAGGCTGATTGATTTGGCCACATTATGGACGCATCTTCTTGGGTCATCAGGTCCTGGAGTGACTCCTGAACCCAGAGCTTCTGGCTGAGAGGTAGAGGTGCTACCCACTTTTCCACAAGACCTCCAATGGTTGTATCTTGTCTTGTGGACAAACTCCTTATTGATCTATACTGCTGTACAAAAGATAAATTAGGAAAAAGAATCCCCTCAAATATCTCTCTTTGCCACCCCCTTTCTAATTTTCAGTTCTGGAAGTTTAGGTGGATTGGTCATGCGAAATTACCCCTGAATGTCAGGGGGATTAGCAGGGTAAATATGTGGGCTTACTGGGCTTGGGTGGGATTGTTGTTGGTATGGGCTCGATGGGCTGAATGGCCTTCTTCTGCACTGTAGGATTCTATGATTCTATATGGTGGTGCAAGTCATCTCAGGTCCAAGTCTAATCTTCAGAGAACATTCCCCAACTGAAGTTTTTCCTGCACCCTACCCCCCACCCTCCCCAACCCCACCCCCCACACTCTGTTAATCTGGACTGACACGGACATTTACCTCCAAATATTCTCCGTTCTTCCTTGGGATTCTTGGAAATCAACATGGTGGAAGTTTCTGGAAATGGATCTGCAAGCGAAAAAAAAATGATGTTGTTCAGTAGTGCTGCTTTGCAGAACCTTTTGTCTATTCTTACTATGTAACTACAGGAGTTAAGATTTTGTGTATCACCAATGCCCCACAAGGATGTGTTCTCAGTCCCTTACTATACTCCTTATACACTTATGACTGTGCGGCCAAATTCCCCTCCAACTCGAGTTTCAAGTTTGCTGACGACACCACCGTAGATGGGTCAGAGTGCAGGAAAGAGATAGAGAATCTGGCGTAATGATGCTATGATAATAATCTCTCCTTCAATGTCAGTAAAACGAAGGAGATAGTCATCGACTTCAGGAAGTGTAGTGGAGGATAGGCCCCTGTACACATCAACAGTGATGAAGTGGAGATGGTCGAAAGCTTCAGGTTTCTCGATGTTCAGCTCACCAACAACCTGTCCTGATCCCTGCACGCAACTGCTGTAGTAAAGACCACCAACGCCTCTACTTTCTTAGAAGACTAAGGAAATTTGGCACTAGGGCTCTCACCAATTGTTACAGATGCACCACTGAAAACATTCTTTCTGGACATATCACAGCTTGGTATGGCTCCTGCTCTGACCAAGACTGCAAGAACTGACAAAGTGTTGTGAATGTAGCCCAATCCATCACGCAAACCAGCCTCCCATCCATTGACTCCATCTATACTTCCCGCTACCTTGGAAAATGGGCGGCACGGTAGCACAGTGGTTAGCACTGCTGCTTCACAGCTCCAGGGACCAGGGTTCAATTCCCGGCTTGGGGTCACTGTCTGTGTGGAGTTTGCACCTTCTCCTCGTGTCTGCGTGGGTTTCCTCCGGGTGCTCCGGTTTCCTCCCACAGTCCAAAGATGTGCGGGTTAGGTTGATTGGCCATGCTAAAAAATTACCCCTTAGTGTCCTGAGATGCGTAGGTTAGAGGGATTAGTGGGTAAAATATGTAGGGATATGGGGGTAGGGCCTGGGTGGGATTGGGGTGGGTGCAGACTCGATGGGCCGAATGGCCTCTTTCTGTACTGCAGGGTTTCTATGATTCTATGAAAAGCAGCCAGCATAATTAAGGACCCCACACACCCCGGAGATACTCTTTTCCACCTTCTTCCATCAGGAAAAAGATAAAAAAGTCCGAGGTCACGCACCAACCGACTCAAGAACAGCTTCTCCCTTGCTGCCATCAGACCTTTGAATGGACCTACCTCATATTAAGCTGATCTTTCTTACACCCTCTCTGTAATTGCAACACGACATTCTACACTCTCTCCTTTCCTTCTCTCCTATGTATTCTATGAATGGTATGTTTGGTCTATATAGTGCGCAAGAAACTATACTTTTCACTGTATCCCAATACACGTGACAATAATAAATCAAATCAAAAAATATTTAGTTGGTGAGGTGATGTTTCTTTATTATAATGTTTCTTTTTTGCAAATCGTCTCCAGAAACTCAGGGAATGCACTGCAGACCACAACGTTTGACCCGCAAGGTTTATTGATCTTAATTTTGGCGTTGGACTTTTATTTCCAAGGTCACACCAGGGTCCATCGAATCGGCAATGCTGTCTCTTGAAATTTACAGTTTGATGCAGTTAAGCTCGCACACTGTCACTGACTAAATGTTGAAAGGTTCAAGTGCAGTTTGCAAGATGATGTGTTCAGTTTGTCAACTCTGGCTGGATCCCTGAATGTTTTCCTCAAGTGAACATCCGGCTCCAACCACAATGTTCTTCAAAACGTTTTCCCATCTCCAATGCTTTTCTTCCCTCGCAGCAGTGTCCAGGAAATTAATATTCGACTTGCTGAGACTCTTAAGAGTCCTGGAAGTTGGGCTATCCTATGATGCATAGATAATACTGCCCATAAAAAGGATCAATTGGGATTAATGTTCCGGCGGCACGGTAGCACAGTGGTTAGCACTGCTGCCTCACAGCACCTGTGACCCAGGTTCGATTCCAGCCCTTGGGTCACTGTCTGTGCGGAGTCTGCACATTCTCCCCGTGTTTGCGTGGGTTTCCTCCGGGTGCTCCGGTTTCCTCCCACAGTCCAAAGATGTGCAGGTTAGGTGGATTGGCCATGTCAAATTGACCCTAATGTCAGGGGGAGTAGCAGGGTAAATGACAGTTACGGGAATAGGACCTGGGTGGGATTGTGGTCGGTACAGACTCGATGGGCTGAATGGCCTCCTTCTGCACTGTAGGGATTCTATGATTCTATGGGTGAAATTGGGAAGATGCACCAATATGTTTTAAAGTTTATTTATTAGTCACAAGTAGGCTTACATTAACACTGCAATGAAGTTACTGTGAAAATCCCCTAGTTGCCACACTCCGGCGCCTGTTCGGGTACGCTGAGGGAGAATTTCGCATGGCTGATGCACCTAAACAGCACGTCTTTTGGATTGTGGGTTGAAACTGGAGCACCCGGAGGAAACCCATGCTGACACAGGGAGAACATGTAGACTCCGCATAGACAGTGACCCAAGCCGGGAATCGAACCTGGGTCCCTGGCACCATGAGGCAGCAGTGCTAACCAAATTGCGCTGGTTAGGTTACACTGGAGATTTTCGCTAAAATTAATAAATGAACGCAATTTGAAGAATCTTCCAGAACCAGCACAAATTGGCTGAATCTTGCATCTTTGACCAGAGGGTATAGCCAGCCTTATGGGCATTGTCTGATTCAAACTGAATTTCGAAGTAGCCCTGGAACCCAGGCACGATATTGATGGAGAGAGGCCCCTCCGCCGTGATCGAAGAATTAAACAAACTCCAGCTCAATGCACTGCAGCAAATCAGACAAACGTAACCTCACATCCGTTATGATCCAAGGTGAACAGCGAGGGATTTGGTCGAGTGGAGGGTGGGAATGGAGTTCAAACTGGAGATTTGTCCAATACGGCAGATGGGAGATCAGGAAATAGTGGTGTACACAGTCCAAAGGCCCATCCAGAAACCACACAGACTTGCCTGCTAACCCAGAAGGCCATAGGTGGACAAAAGAGGCTCTTGGGAGCAAAATGGAGATTTATTATCCAATAGCAAACTGCTTGGATGAGAGGTTGTCGCGTGTTGAGCTCTCATCCCAACCACTCATCAAGCCAATGAAGAATAATGGTTTATTTTGAATATGCATGTTGAGGACTGATAAAAACAGTGTCGACAGTGAGATCTTCCTTTGCCCATTCCTTGAATGAATGGAGCAACTGGAAGATGACATGACGTTGACGAATATGAGACCAGTCTCCGAACCCAGAACCAGGGGTCACAGTCTGAGGATTCGGGGTAGGCCATTTAGGACGGAGATGAGGAGACATTTCTTCCCCCAAAGAATGTTGAGCCTGTGGAATTCATTACCACAGAAAGTAGTTGATGCCAAAACATTGAATCTATTCAAGAGGCGGGCAGATGTAGCACTTGGGGCGAATGGATCAAAGGTTATGGGGAGAAAGCAGGATCAGCCTATTGAGTTGGACGATCAGCCATGTTCGTAATGAATGGTGGAGCTCGAAAGGCCAAATGGCCTCCTCCTGCTGCTATCTTCGATGTTTTTATGTTTCCACCACCTTACTGGGGTTGGATGGAGGATTGTTGAATTGACTCCAGATGTGAATAGCAGCTTGGAGGCACCAATGTAGAATCTTATGTGGCCATCCTCAGTGGCTTCTGAGGGAGTGTAGCCTAACTTAGAATCATAGAATCTCTACACTGCAGAAGGAGGACATTTGGCCCATCGAGTCTACACCCACAACAATCCCCATAACCCCATGTATTGACCCTGCTAATCCCTGTGACACTAAGGCTGGAATTCTCTCATCCTGCCCGTCACGGGAATTCTGCGGACTGGGGGTGGGGGGGACCATGTAAAGGTCCATTGAAGACGGTTTTCAGGCGAGCGCGGCCAGAGAATCCCGCCCTCAGGGTCAATTTAGCATGGTCAATCAACCTAGCCTGCACAACTCTGGGAGGAAACCGGAGCACCCAGAGGAAACCCTCGCAGACATGGGGAGAATGTGCAGACTGCGCAAAGACAGTGACCTGAGGCCGGAATTGAACCTAGGCCCTGGTGCTGTGAAGCAGCAGTGTTAACCACTGTGCCACCGCGCTGCCCTAACTTCCAACAAACTACAGAGAGACAGAGGCACTGAAGTGTGCAGCGTTGACAAGTGAGGGAATGAAACCATTCAGGCATTTGGACGATCGAGCAACAATGGAGGAGAAGTTTGATATGTTACCTATCGAAGCTAATGGATAAGAAGAAATCTTCTTGATGTTGACCATGTGGAACAAGACATGGACCACAGATATCTTTGGAATGTAAGCAAAGTAATCACGTAGCAGTTGCTGCAAATCAGAAGGCTGAGCTAAATTAAAGCAAGAAACCTGGATTTATATAGTAACTGTCATGGCCTCAGAATATCTCAAAGCACTAAGTATTTTCGAGGTGTCGTTATTATTGTAATGCATGGAACTTTAAAATTAGCATTGTGAAGTAAGGCATCAATATATATCGGCACAGATTGGGTACCACTATTGATAGAAAGAGCAAACCTTCTATTTAAGTTGAATGTTATTTATAATGACTGAAAATTCTCACACTGAGGCAGCTGAAAAATAATCCTGGGAACTCAAGTCTGTTCCCGATGTTCTAGGTGTGCTTTGCTTTTCTGCAAACCACTGTGCCACCATGCTGCCCATTGTAGCTAGATTTTGCAAACCTTCTCATTCCCGAGACCATTCTGTTCAACCTCATCCTTCAAAACATATAAACATATGGATTAGGAGCAGGAGTAGGCCACTCGGCCCCTTGAGCCTGCTGCCCCATTCAATAAGATCATGGCTGATCTGATTGTAACTTCAACCCCACTTTCCTGCCGACCCCTAATAACCTTTCACCCCCTTGCTAGTCAAGAATCTATCCAGCTCTGCCTTAAAGATATTCAAGGACTCTGCTTCCATTTCCTTTTGAGGAAGAGAGTTCCAGAGAATATCTCTGTCTTAAATGGGTGACTCTTTATTTTCAAACAGTGGCCCGCTGGTTCTAAATTCTCCTACAAGAGGAAACACCCTTTCCACATCCACTCTGTCGAGACCCTCTCAGGATCTTAAAGGTTTCAATCAAGTTGCCTCTTACTCTTCTGAACTCTAGTGGATACGAACCTAACTTCTTCGACCTTTCCTCATAAGCTAACCGGCTCATTCCTGTATTAGTTTAGTAAACCTACACCAAACAGCACAGAGATTCCGACAATGCTAATATGCAATTCGACCCAAAAGGGGGGAAATCATCTTACCTTCAAAGCGTGTCCAAGTTTCACTTCTACTCCCCGAGATCAGCATGGTCGTTGTCTCTGCAACCCGCACTGTTAACAAGTTCAAAGGAAAATAACCACATGATTTTTGTGTCCTTTTCATCAAATGCAAAGGTTTAAACATGACAGACACTCTTTAGTTTATGTTAAAGACCTCATGTCCAACAATACACCCTTCCTCACTTTCCACAGAATAGTTTGACATAGCGAGCGAGAGTTTGTAACTGCTAGTCCTTTTCCAGCATCGCTCACCTTCGAGGGTTCATTGTGTTACGACATGGAGGTGATGTTTCCTCAGCGTGATTTTGGAACCTCCCCACAAAGGGATAGACCTCACCTCGTAATCTTAAGTAAGTGTGCGTGAGATAGTCGGAAGTTTTGGTTTTGGGTAAATTAAAGCAGGATCAGTCACTCTCTATCATGAACAATTAATAGGTTATTTTTTAACAACTGGTGACAACCTTATTAAAACAATTAACAAACTGAATAAACTCCTCAATAGAATGCTGTTCCAATTACAAGACCCATTCAGGAACAATGAAATAAATCATTACAGAATATAGTCACTCTCAAATATTAGAATACCAGTTGGAAGTATGAACTTTCTTCTGATGCTTTGGTCTGGAATATTTTCTGTGTTGCCCTCTCCTTCTATTTAAAGTTTAAAAGTTTAAAGTTTATTTATTAGTGTCACAACTAGGCTTACATTCACACTGTAATGAAGTTACTGTGAAAATCCCCTAGTCGCCACACTCCGGTGCCTATTCAGGTACAATGAGGGGGAATTTAGCATGGCCAATGCACCTAACAAGCAAGGGCGGCACGGTGGCACAGTGGTTAGCACATTTTAACCTTATATATGCAACAATTGGAATTACCATCGCTGAATTCCCCCCACTATCAACATCCTTTGGGATCATCTTTGACCAGAAACTGAATTGGATGGGCCATTTAAATACTGTGGTTACAAGAGTTTGATTTGATTTGATTTATTATTGTCACATGTATTAGCATACAGTGAAGAGTATTGTTTCTTGTGCGCTATACAGACAAAGCATACCGTACATAGAGAAGGAAAGGAGAGGGTGCGGAATGTAGTGTTACAGTCATAGCTAGGGTGTAGAGAAAGATCAGCTTAGTGCAAGGTCGGTCCATTCAAAAGTCTGATGGCAGCAGGGAAAAAGCTGTTCTTGAGTCGGTTGGTACGGGACCTTAGGCTTTTGTATCTTTTTCCAGACGGAAGAAGGTAGAAGAGAGTATGTCCGGGGTGAAGCCTTAATTATGGTGGAAGAGTAGGACAGAGGCTGGGAATCCTGCAGTGAGTAACTCCTGACTCCCCAAACCCTGTCCACCATTTACAAAGTGCAAGTCAGGAGTGTGATGGAATACTCCCCACTTGCCTGGATGAGTGCAGCTCCAACAACACTCAAGAAGCTCAACACCATCCAGGACGAAGCTGCCCGCTTGATTGCTACCACTTCCACAAACATTCAGTCCCTTCACCACTGGTGCACAAGAGTGTGAACCATCTATAAGATGCACTGCAGCAACTCACCAAGGCTCCTTCACCAGCACCTTCCAAACCCGTGACTGCCACCACTGGAAGGAGAGGGGCGGCAGACACACGGGAACATTACCACCTGCAAGTTCCCCTCAAAGTCACTCACCATCCTGACTTGGAAACATATCGCCGTACCTTTACTGTTGCTCGGCCAAAATCCTGGAATGCCCTTCTTAATAGCACAGTGGCTGTAACTATACCACATGGTTCAAGAAGGTAGCTCACTACCACCTTCTCAAGGGCAATTAGGGATGGGCAATAAATGCCCTCATCCCAGGAAGGAATAAAAATGGATTTGCGACTTCAATTATATCAGACACCAATCTAGATATTGAAGAGGAACCCCCTGACCTCATTATCCTTGTTTCCTGTCCTCAAATACTGCTCACAATTGTAGACAATGGAACCCTGGCAGGACAAGTTCAGCTGAAAATGATTTGTCTACCATTTCTCACTCGTTTTACCCAACCTTCTTAAATCCCAAAACACTTGGTCCTATAATGCAGCAGTTTTCAGACTGGGAGCAACACTACCTCTTACTGCCAGCAAAAACCTGCTCATCATGGGGAGGAAATAGCATAATAATATTGTCGCTGGACTAGCAATCCAGGGTATTCCTCTGGGGACTCAAGTTCGAATCCCACCACGGCAGATGATGAAATTTGCAATCAATAAAAATCTGGAATCATAAGTCTAAAACGAACCATTGATATGACTTGATTTATTATTGTCACATGTATTAGTATACAGTGAAAAGTACTGTTTCTTGCACACTGTACAGAGAAAGCATACCGTTCATAGAGAAGGAATGGAGAGAGTGCCGAATGTAGTATTACAGTCATAGCTAGGGTGTAGAGAAAGATCAATTTGAAGCGAGGTCGGTCCATTCAAATGCCTGACAGCAGCAGGGAAGAAGCTGTTCTTGAGTCGGTTGGTACATGACCTCAGGCTTTTGTATCTTTTTCCCGACAGAAGAAGGTGAAAGAGAGAATGTCCGGGTGCGTGGAGTCCTTAATTATGCTGGCTGCTTTTCCGAGGTAGCAGGAAGTATAGACAATGTCAATGGATGGGAGGCTGGCTTGAGTGACTGGGCTTTGTTCACGACACTTTGTAGTTTCTTGCGGTCTTGGACAGAGCAGGAGCCGTACCAAGCTGTGATACAATGCTTTCTATAATGCATCTGTAGAATTTAGTGAGAGTTGTACTGGATATGCCAAATTTCCTTGGTCTTCTGAGAAAGTAGAGGTGTGGTGGGCTTTCTTAACTATAGTGTCGGCTTGAGGGGACCAGGACAGGTTGTTGGTTAACTGGACACCTAAAAACTCTCGATTATTTCTACTTTGTCCCATTGTCGATTGTCGGAAAAACCCATCTGGTTTACTAATGTATTTTAGGGAAGGAAATCTGCCATCCTTACCTGGTCTGGCCTAAATGTGACTCCAGATCCACAGCAATGTGGCTGAGTCTCAAAAGCCCTCAGGGATGGGCAATAAATGCTGGCCCAGCCTGCGACGCACACAAACCATGACCAAATAAAAGAAAAAGGTATCAGGGCAGTCTCTTTCTGTATGTGGCACAGGCTTGGCCTATTTCTCACTCCTGTGCCAAGGTGATTACCCAGCTCATCTGCAACTTTATCTGGAGGTCAAAAATGGACCCTGTTCACAGGGACTTGATGTCCAAGCCTCTCAACAAGGAGGGAAAATGTCATTCTCATCCTGGTGGCCACCTTTGTGGGTGGCTGCATCAAGCCATGCATAGACTAGACCCTCATTGCACAAACGCCAAGTGTTGAGGGCCCACCTGTCCCCTGTGTCATGAAGGATTAGTCTGGCCACTTTGCCGTGGGATGCTCCGAACAGTTGGATCACCAGCCCTTGTTGAATCCCTACAGTGCAGAAGGAGGCCATTTGGCCAATCGAGTCTGTACCGACCACATCCCACCCAGGCCCTATTTCCGTAACCTGCTAATTCCCCTGACACTAGGGTCAATTTAGCATGGCCGATCAACCTGACCCGCACATCTTTGGGCAATGGGAGCAAAGCAGGGCACCCGGAGGAAATCCACGCAGACACGAGGAGAATGTGCAAACTCCGCACAGATAGTGACCCGAGGCCGGAATCGAACCCGGGTCTCTGGCGCTGTGAGGCAGCAGTGCTAACCACTGTGCTGCCCACACTTTATACAGAAAAACACCTTGGACCAAAAGAAAATCAGGCAGTGGCCTACATGTAAAGTCCTAGAGTCCATACAGAAAAGGGGAGGTTTCCTAAGCAGACTGCCCCATCACAAGAACTTCCAATCAAATGCTAAAAGATTGCTTGGCTGGTGGTAGGCCCTCCCACCAGATTCTTCCTACACCCTCGGAGGCTCACCCCCTCTGCAAGCTGCCCTTGAGCTGGGAAGAGACTATTGTCTACCACTTCCTGCGTCCTTGCAAAGAAGCTCGAGAGGGATATGCAGTGGTACTTGAGGTTCATCCTGAGGAGCACTGTGATGCTCCATGGGTTAGTCCCAGGACGGACACCAGGATAAACATCAACTATGGTAGAAGGTCTTCAACCCGATGAAAAATGCTCCTTAGTCTGCCTGAAACCTAGTGATCTTCCAGTGCAGAGAGTTGTCCCCGACCGAGTATTGAAGGCTGACACAACCAAAATCTAGGATTACGTGCTGAGGGATGCACTGTAGCTTGGGACAGCTGCCGCAGAGGCAAAATGTGGGAAGGCTGCTGTTTAAAACCATTCAGCCACAAAGGGGAGGAGAATTGAATAGGATCATAGAGTGGAATTTTACGACCTCATTTCGGGCGAGGCTTATAAAATCTCGCCTGAGGCCAACGGAGAATTCCGTTCTGTGAAGCGGTAAAATTCCAGCCATAGAATCCTACAGTGCAGAAGGAGGCCATTTGGCCCATCGAGTCTGCACCTGTCACAATCCCACCCAGGCCCTATCTCCATAACCCCATGCATTTACCCTAGCTTATCGCCCCTGGCACTAAGAGGCAATTTAGCATGGCCAATCCACCTAACCCGCATGTCTTTCGGACTGTGGGAGGAAACCGGAGCACCCGGAGGAAACCCACGCAGACACGGGGAGAACATGCAAACTCCACACAGACAGTGACCCAAGCCGGGAATCGAACCTGGGTCCTTGGCGCTGTGAGGCGGCAGTGCTAACCACTGTGCCACCGTGTTGGTCTCAAACCCCCTTGGACTGTATGACTGACACAGAATACACTGAGAACACAGGAGTATTGAAAAAATACTGAGGGGCCTCAGTGAGGAACAAGGTGTACGAAGGATAGTTGAATTATATTGCACTGTTTCAATCTGTAATATTTTGTATCCCTGTTGTGGAATGTATCTTGTAATCATGAAGAGAATTACAATTGTATAGAGGAACCGAGGAATGGAATACACTGTATGGAGACAAGTCACATTTTTGGCCCTTACTGTAATTTTTAAGTTGAAATGTTTTAAATACTTAAATACTTAATTTTTTTTGAATAAAGCATAGAATCCCTACAGTGCAGAAGGAGGCCATTTGGCCCTTCAAGTCTGCACTGACCGCAATCCCACCCGGCCCTATCCACGTAACCGCATGCATTTACCCTAGCTAGTCCCCTTGACACTAAGGGACAATTTAGCATGGCCAATCCACCTAACCCCCACATCTTTAGACTGTGGGAGGAAACCGGAGCACCCGGAGGAAACCCACGCAGACACGGGGAGAACGTGCAAACTCCACACAGACAGTGACCCAAGCCGGGAATCGAACCCGAGTCCCTGGCGCTGTGAGACAGCAGTTCTAACCACTGGACCACCATGCCGCATATTTTTGAAAAAAACTTTTCAGTCGAGAAACTCGCTGCAAATATTGATTACATTTTTTGGAGGTTCTTTCTTTATAATTTTTACTCAAGATGATTTTGTCTTCTGCATCTCAAGCTACTGCTGTAGGCTCCCGTCTCTTGCGCATAGCATTGCCATTTGTCTATACTTCAGGATGGATTCACAAAAGTGATGAGAATACAAACAGAAAATCCTCCAGGTCTGTGCTATCCCCCACAGCCTTGGCTTCTGTCTTATTGATTTGGGGGAAAAGTGGTAATGTTACTAGCCTAATAACCCAGAGTTGCTAGCTAATGCTTTGGGAATGAGTTAAAATCACCATAGCAACCGGTGGAATTTTAAATTCACCAATCTAGAATTGAAAGTTAGTCTCAGTAATTATGAACATAGAACATAGAACAGTACAACACAGAACAGGCCCTTCGGCCCACGATGTTGTGCCGAGCTTTATCTGAAACCGAGATCAAGCTATCCCACTCCCTATCATCCTGGTGTGCTCCATGTGCCTATCCAATAACCGCTTAAATGTTCCTAAAGTGTCTGACTCCACTATCACAGCAGGCAGTCCATTCCATACCCCATGAAGCTATCATTAATTGCCATAAAATGTCCTTGAGGGAAGGAAATTCACCATCTTTACCCAATCTGGCCAACATGTGACTTCAGATCCACAGTAACGTGATCAACTCTTAATGACCCTCTGAAATGGGCGAACAAGCCACTCAGTTCAAGGGCAATTAAGGATGGGCAATAAATGCTGGCCTTGCCAGCAATGCCTATGAATCATACAATCCCTACAGTGCAGAAGGAGGCCATTTGGACCATCGAGCCTGCACTGACAGCAATCCCATCCAAGCCCTATCACCGTAGCCCTACTGTTAGACCCCTGAAGATAAGGGGAAATTTAGCGTGGCCAATCCACTGAACCTGCACATCTTTGGACTGCGGGAGGAAACCAGAGCACCCGGAGGAAACCCACGCAGACATAGAATCATAGAATCATAGAAACCCTACAGTGCAGAAGGAGGCCATTCAGCCCATCGAGTCTGCACCGACCACAATCCCACCCAGGCCCTACCCCCACATATTTACCCGCTAATCCCTCTAACCTACGCATCTCAGGACTCTAAGGGGCAATTTTTAACCTGGCCAATCAACCTAACCCGCACATCTTTGGACTGTGGGAGGAAACCGGAGCACCCGGAGGAAACCCACGCAGACACGAGGAGAATGTGCAAACTCCACACAGACAGTGACCCGAGCCGGGAATCGAACCCGGGACCCTGGAGCTGTGAAGCAGCAGTGCTAACCACTGTACTACCGTGCCGCCCTCACGGGGAGAACGTGCAGACTCCACACAGACTGTCACCCAAGGCCAGAATCGAACCCAGATCCTTGGCACTGTGAGGCAGCAGTGCTAACCACTGTGCCACCAGATGAATAAATATTTAAAAAGAGCCAAAAAGCTCTAAAAATCATATTGCAGACATTGGAATTTTAGTCCCATTTCTTATGAAGTTTCACAGTCTTCTCTGTCACATAACTTTGCATTGATCTGACAATTAGCCACCTTCCTCTATCATAGAATCCCTACAGTGCAGGAGGAGGCCATTCGGCCCATTGAGTCTGCACCGATCACAATCCCACCCAGGCCCTACATATTTACCCTACTAATCCCCTTGACACTAGGGTCAATTTAGCAATGGCCAATTAACCTAACCTGCGCATCTTTGGAGTGTGGGAGGAAACCGGAACACTCGGAGGAAACCCACGCAGACACGGGGAGAACGTGCAAATTCCACACAGACAGTGACCCGAGGTCGGAATCGAACCCGGGTCCCTGGCGCTGTGAGGCAGCAGTGCTAACCACTGTGCCATCGTGTCGCCCCATCATGTGGGAACACTGCAGCACTGTGAGCCACTCGACACATTGCCACTTCAACTAATCAGGCTGTTATATTAAAAAAAAACCTGGTTTGATCCTTACCTTGTTGAAGGCATTCCCTTCCTCTCGAGTGGCTCATTTGTAATATTTTGTTTAATGGGTGACTGGGGATATGTATCATATTCTATATGTTGACAGATGTTCTCGTCGCAGTTGTCTCATGTTGCAGAGTCAGATGTACTGACCCTTCCCTTTTGGATTGTTATGGGGTGAAATTTGAGGCAGTGTTTAAAAATGAGTACTGCTCGCTGAATGATAGACGGCTGGGTATCACGTGCTTTCAGCCTGTGAGTCTAGCGCTCCTTTCCCAGGCTTCCCGAGTATCAGCAAGGTTACAGAAAGTCTTTGCAGAATCTGGAAATGGAAGTGAATTTGGAGCTGGATCAGCAACCTAAGCTGAAAATGAATAGTTCCAGTCCAGAGCCAAGACACAACTAAAGTTTTTGTTTTTTTGGTTTTCAAGTCTCTCTCTCAAATCTTGGAAAACATCTTGAGAGTTTTCCTTTTAAAAAAAACACTAGAATGGTGTTTACAAGATGTGAGCTTTCAGATGCCAATGTGGCTTAATGAAGGCAACATGTTAGCTGTTGAATTCCTGCCAGAAATGTCACGGCCACTGGAAAGTTGAGACGAAACACTGGTGGAAGAATTAAGAGTTTACCACAAGAGGACTGAGTAAGAGAGAGAGAGAGAGGGGATAGAATATTACTGCAGCTAGGCTCCCCCCCGCACAACCGTCGCCAAACTCCTTCATTTTAATAATTTGAAAGGCTCTTCAACAAACACAAAATTAGTGTCAACCCAGAACAACATGCTACAATACAATGAAGCAACCCCCCGCCCCCCGACAACTTTAAAACAAAACCATAATTACAGGGACCATTGTGGGCAGTCATCGAGTGAGGCTTGGCTGGAGTGAAGGATCATGGGAAAGTCTGGATTGAGAAGTTGCCATGCTAGGCCTGAGACAAGAGCTGGAATTGTGACAAGAATTGTACAAAAAAGAATAATAGTTTTCCTTCAGAATGGGTCTTTATGACAATCGACAATGGTTTCATGGTCATCCGTGGATTCTGAAGAGAATGCAGTTATTCCTAAATGTAAAATGTAGCAAACATGACATAGATGACATAATTAAAGACCCCACGCACCCCGGACATTCTCTCTTCCACTTTTTTCCATCGGGAAAAAGGTGCAAAAGTCTGAGGTCACGTACCAACCGACTCAAGAACGGTTTCTTCCCTGCTGCCATCTTTTGAATGGACCTATCTCGCACTAAGTTGATCTTTCTCTACACCCTAGCTATGACTGTAACACCACATTCTGCACTCTCTCTTTTCCCTTCTCTGTGAACGGTATGCTTTGTCTGTATAGCGCGCCAGAAACAAGACTTTTCAAAGGCCGGGAGCAGATTTAGGACTGGGTTGAGGTGGAACTTCTTCACACAAAGGGTTGTGAATCTGTGGAATTCCCTGCCCAGTGAAGCAGTTGAGGCTACCTCATTGAATGTTTTTAAGGCAAGGATAGATACATTTTTGAACAGTAAAGGAATTAAGGGTTATGGTGAGCGGGCGGGTAAGTGGAGCTGAGTCCACGAAAAGATCAGTCATGATCTTATTGAATAGTGGAGCAGGCTCGAGGGGCCAGATGGACTACTCCTGCTCCTAGTTCTTATGTTCCTATGATCATATACTAATACATGTGACAATAATAAATCAAATCAAAGCATTTTTCCTTACCTCTATGGTTGCTATGCTGAGAAGGTCGCATCAACATACTGCCACTTGTGTTTGACTAGGGCCATCACGGTGGCACAATGGTTACCACTGCTGCCTCACAGCGCCAGGGACATGGGTTTGATTCCCGGCTTGGGTCACTGTCTGTGTGCAGTTTGCACATCCTCGTCATGTCTGCGTGGGTTTCCTCCGGGTGCTCCGGTTTCCTCCCACAGTCCTAAGATGTGCTGGTTAGGTGCATTGGCCATTATAAATTCTTCCTCAGTGTACCTGAACAGGAGTGTGGCGACTAGGGGATTTTCACAGTAACTTCATCGCAGTGTTAATATAAGCCTACTTGTGACGAATAAATAAACTTTGTGAGGTATAATTATGTGGGAAATTTATTTTTTAAGTTACGATTACAGAGCAGTTCAATTGTTTTTAACTTTACGAGTCGGAGAGCATCCAACCATGTTATTTGCACCATTAAGCAATACTACTCAAGCGATCAATGCAAGGCTTAGTTTTACCTTTCACTTCTGTGGTGTTGTCTCCATTAGATATCGATAGCCACTTCCTGTTCAAGTTTGCAATTTCCTGAACTTTGCATCGGTAGTGCCCTTCATCGCTGTTCTGAAACTCGTTGATAATCAAAACATAAACCTTGGCGGGGCCATGTTCGAAGAACTGAAGCTCACAATGGTGCTCTCTGCAGTTGCGGAAAGCTTGCACGTGGCCTGTCCGGTTCAGCCGCAGGATCCTTTGATTGTCATACAAGGAGTTTGAGAAGAGCCAGACCAGAGACAAGTAACTGTTCTTCCTCTTCAGTTGAGATATGCGGCAGAAGAGAGTGCCCCGTTGTCCCTCGGTGAACTCCACCACAGGCCCGGGGGTCACAATCACCTTCAAGGCCTCACAGATATCTACAGCCAGGAAGCAAAAAGAAAAATACACGATAATATACCCTGTGAATGTTACACTGCTACACGCCGCCAATATTGCTCAATTCACAAGAATGAACCATGGAATGAAGAGCTTGTTGTATGAGCGGCACGGTAGCACAGTTGTTAGCACTGCTGCTTCACAGCTCCAGGGACCTGGGTTCGATTCCCGGCTTGGGTCACTGTGATTCTATGATTGTGCCTTGTCAATGGAGCTCAGGCTTTCGGGAGTCAAGCGGTGAGTTACTCAACACAACTTTAAAAAACTGTGTGGAGTTTGCACATTCTCCTCGTGTCTGCGTGGGTTTCCTCCGGGAGCTCCGGTTTCCTCCCACAATCCAAAGATGTGTGGGTTAGGTTGATTGGCTATGCGAAAATTGCCCCTTAGAGTCCTGGGATGCGTAGGTTAGAGGGATTAGTGGGTAAAATATATGGGGGTAGGGCCTGGGTGGGATTGTGGTCGGTGCAGACTCGATGGGCCGAATGGCCTCTTTCTGTACTGTAGGGTTTCTATGATGAGGAACAGTTGAGGACTCTGGGTCTGTACTCGTTGGAGTTTAGAAGGATGAGGGGGGATCTTATTGAAACTTACAGGATACTGCGAGGCCCGGATAGAGTGGACGTGGAGAGGATGTCTCCACCGGTAGGAAAAACTAGAACCAGAGGGCACAACCTCAGGCTAAAGGGACGATCCTTTAAACAGAGATGAGGAGGAATTTCTTCAGCCAGAGAGTGGTGAATCTGTGGAACTCTTTGCCGCAGAAGGCTGTGGAGGCCAGCTCATTGAGAATCTTTAAGACAGAAATAGATAGATTCTTGATTAATAAGAGGATCAGGGGTTTTGGGGAAAAGGCAGGTGGGGGATGAGAAAAATATCAGCCATGATTGAATGGCAGAGCAGACTCGATGGGCCGAGTGGCCTAATTCTGCTCCTATGTCTTATGGCATAATTAATTATAAATTATTTTGTTTTAACAGCATTTTACTGTCAGCCCATCTAACCTCAAGGTTCTTTCATTACTGAAAATCAGAGTTCAAGAAATTTGTTGCCATTTTGGCAAATGATCTTGGGAGTCTTTGGGAGGGCCGTAGAATTATAATTTTTAACCTTTTTTCTCTCCCAGGAGCTGCCTTCATTGGTGTAAAACTTAATTTTACAAAGGTGCCCTGCCCCAAATGAAAAACAGTTCAGACCAGTACCCTTATCTCCCCGTTTTACTGATGTTCCATTTTAAAGTCTACAAGACCAGTTCACACCAGTATTCTTACTGCCCCATTAAGATTGTTTTCGCTGGAGTTCAGATGAATGAGGGAGGATCTCATAGAGACTTATAAAATTCTAACAGGACTAGAGAGGGTAGATGCAGGAAGGATGTTCCTGATGGTGGGGGAGCCCAGAACCAGGGGTCACAGTCTGAGGATACAGGGTAGACCATTTAGGACGGAGATGAGGAGACGTTTCTTCACCCAAAGAGTGGCGCGCCTGTGGAATTCATTACCACAGGAAGTAGTTGATGCCAAAACATTGAATGTATTCAAGAGGCGGCTGGATATAGCACTTGGGGCGAATGGGGTCAAAGGTTATGGGGAGAAAGCAAGATTAGCCTATTGAGTTGGACGACCAGCCATGATGGTGATGAATGTCGGAGCAGGCTCGAAGGGCCAAATGGCCTCCTCCTGCTCCTATCTTTTATTTTTCTATGTTTCTATGTTTTACTGGTAATTTAAAGTATACAAGACCAGTTCAGACCAGTATTCTTATTTCCCTTTTTAAAATTCTTTCATGGGATGTGGGCGTCGCTGGCTGGCCAGCATTTATTGCCCATCTCTAATTGCCCCGTGAATTGAGTGGCTTGCTAGGCCATTTCAGAGGGGAATTTATGCATCGGCTCCATTGCTGTGGCTCTGGGGTCACATGTAGCTGCTCGTCCCAGGTGAGGCAAGGACGGCAGATTTCCTTCCCTAAAGGAACATTAGTGAACCAGATGGGTTTTTACGACAATTCACAACGGTTTCATGGTCTTAATTAGACTTTTATTTACAGATTTTTAAATTGAACTCAAATTTCACAATTTCCCGTGCTCTCCATGTTTGGACAGGTATGGGATGGGTGGGGGCGATCTCTCTCAGCCTCACCAAATGTTTGAAGACCACGAAGAACTCCCCCTCTTTTTTTCAATCATTCATGGGGCATGGGCGTCGCTGGCTGACCAGCATTTATTGCCCATCCCTCGTTGTCCTTGAATTGAGTGGCTTGCTAGGCCATTTCAGAGGGCAACCACATTGCTGTGGCTCTGGTGTCACGTGTAGGCCAGACCGGGTAAGGATGGCAGATTTCCTTCTCTAAAGGACATTAGTGAACCAGATGGGTTTTTCCGACAATGGTTTCATGGTCATCAGTAGATTCTTAATTCCAGAATTTTTTTATTGAATTCAAATTCCACCATCTGCCGTGGCGGGATTCGAACCCGTGTTCCTAGAACATTAACTGAATTTCTGGATTAACAGTCTAGCAATAATACCACCAAGCCATCGCCTCCCCTCTTCCAGATTGGTAAGAGTGGCAAAGTCAACCTTATCAAGGTAAAGCGAGACAGATAATGAATGTTGAATCACTCCGTAGAAGGTACGGTAGTCTCGCATCTTAACCATCGTAGGAAATCCTGACTATTACCTTAATTACATTCTCCAGTTAGAAACATAGAAAATAGGCGCAGGAGGAGGCCATTCGGCCCTTCGAGCCTGCTCCACCATTCAATCTGATCACGGGTGATCATGCACTTCCAGTATCCCACTCCTGCTTTCCCTTCATACTGTCACGTCACAGGGGTTAACCCTCTGTACCTTGTGTCGTGACCTGCTTCAATTATTTGGGAAAGGTTTTAGCTGTTCTTAATTAACGTTAGAAGTTCATTAACATAAAAGCCTGACACTCGTTTTAAGTGAATAATTGACGAGGTATTTTATTTAGATAACCAGGAACTTTAACTGATCCAGTAACGTTTGAATTTAAGGAAGTTTTTGACTGAAATGCTGTTCAAATAATACAAGGAATATTCATTACTAAAACAGTAATAATCGAAACTTATTCACTCTCAAAATAAACTATATACAACCAGGTTTGCTGGCGTTTGGAAGTTTTGGAGTCCCTTGGTAGTTGTCCACTGTCTGTAAGCGCTGTCTGATTTGGTACTTTCTGTTGGTTAGAGGGTGATTTATCTTAAGCCCTGTCTGAAGCTGGCAGAGTAAAGAACTAGCTGCTCCAGTTGATTTAACTTCCCTTAACTGCCTTTAACTGCTTCAGGCGCTCGGGCCCTGCTTCTGGTTGAACTGCACTGAAGGCAGTTGAGCTACTTTTTATAATCCTAATGACTCCAAAGGGCTCGGTGGATTGGCCGCGCTAAATTGACCCTAGTGTCAGGGGGATTAGCAGGGTAAAAATGTGGGGTTATGGGAGTAGGGCCTGGTTGGGATTGTGGTTGGTGCAGACTTGATAGGCCGAATGGCCTCCTTCTGCACTGTAGGGATTCTATGGACGTTAAAAACATTCCTGTACTCAGATTGGCCTGAGGTCGCCAACCATAGTAAGTTCAAATCTGATAGGTCCCCTTTAACTGAGTGTTTTCTTTGAACTCATAGGCTGGCAGAATGCAAAAAACCTGCAGAGCCGGTTACCAAGACAACCCTGAGGCTTGGTCCTTTTGAAACAAATATTGCCACTTAAATTCTATATATACTCTGCATCTAAACATCTCAGCATTGAACAAAAGCAGCTTTTAGAGGCACCAGTTTTTAAAGGGATCACACATTGTTGTTTCCTCTTTAGTGTTTTACATTCTTTATAGACATTCCGTACATCTTTATAAACTCAACTTCACAACAATACCCCTTGATCCCTTTAGCCACAAGGGCCACATCCAGTTCCCTCTTGAACATATCGAATGAATTGGCCCCAACAGCTTTCTGTGGTAGAGAATTCCACAGGTTCACAACTCTCTGAGTGAAGATGTTCTTCCTCATCTCAGTCCTGAATGGCTTACCCCTTATTTTTAGACTGTGACCCCTAATTCTGGACTTTCCCCCAACATCGGGAACATTCTTCCCGCATCTAGCCTGTCCAGTCCCATCAGGATTTTATATGTTTCTATGAGATCCCCTCTCATTCTTCTAAATTCCAGTGAGTACAAGTCCAGTCGATCCAGTCTCTCTTCGTGTGACAGTCCTGCCATTCCAGGAATCAGCCTGGTGAACCTCCGCTGGACTCCCTCAATAGCAAGAATGTCCTTCCTCAGGCCAAAACCGCACACAATACTCAAGGTGTGGCCTCAACAAGGCCCTGTTCCGTATTAATGACATTTTGCCATGACATTGGCATTTTAATGACATATTCAAAAATATCTCAAAAGGCGCAAATGATTCAACTTCAAAACATAAGTTTGAACATCTGTTTTCAGTTCTTCAACAGAGTTTCAGCTTTTTTATCTGTTATCTTTTCATCTAATAATAAAATTGTCACATAATTTAGGTTGCAACTTGTGGCTGAACATCTCGGATTTAAATACTTGTTTGAAGGTCCTTTAATTGAGGAAATCTCCATCTTGCTAAATGGTATCAGTTATAGGACATAAAACAGAAAACATGAAAACAATTAGCACACCCTGTAATGTTTGGCTTCAATTATTGGAAAATGTAACTCATTTTCTTAAAATTAAACTTAGGGTTTGGAGTGACACAGTGTACTAACACATTGTCCTTTCATCCATCAGAGCTCAGTCAAAGCTTATCCAGATTAATAGGCTCATTCCTGGGTCAGAACATGCTTCCAGCTGCTAACTCCTGGATACCGGTTGGCAGGATTGCTCAGACTGGTCCCACGAGTGAAGGAGTGAATACAATCAAGCCTGTTCTTTGGAAACTGGGGTTAAGGCACAAATGGCACAGTGGGTTAGCACTGCTGCCTCACAGCGCCAGGGACCCGGGTTCGATTCCCGGCTTGGGTCACTGCCTGTGCGGAGTCTGCACGTTCTCCCCGTGTCTGCGTGGGTTTCCTCCGGGAGCTCCGGTTCCCTCCCACAATCGAAAAGACGTGCTGGTTAGGTTCATTGGCCATGCTAAATTCTCCCTCAGTGTACCCGAACAGACGCCGGAGTGTGGTGACTAGAGAGTTTTCGCAGTAACTTCATTGCAGTGTTAATGTAAGCCGACTTGTGACACGAATAAATAAACTTTAAACTTAACCTACACATCTTTGAATACTAAGGGGCAATTTAGCATGGCCAATCCCCCTAATCTGCACAACTTTGGACACTAAGGGGCAATTTAGCATGGACATGGGGAGAACGTGCAAACTCCACACACAGAGTCACCTGAGACCGGGAATTGAACCTGAGTCTCTGGCGCTGTGAGGCAGCAATGCCAACCACTGTGCCACCATGCCGTCCCCGAACCGTGCGGCCCACTCTCTAGCCGAGGATGCCTGTATCACTGTTGTGGAAGTGGAGATGCAGTAATGCAGTCGAGGTTCAGCTTCTGTCAGTTTTCTAAGGGACAGTTTCGATGTCATGAGCAACATTTGAGTATGTTTTCAGTCTGAAGGAGTCCGGATGTGACAGGTGTCACCACAATAGGAATGACTGTGGTCAGGGAATTAAGCAGTAGAACGTTTTTATGACATAAAATTCCACGCTTTTTACGTCATAAGACCATAACATATAGGAGCAGAATTAGGCCATTTGGCCCATCGAGTCTGCTCCGCCATTCGATCATGGCTGATATGATTCTCATCCCCATTTCCCTGCCTTCTCCCTTCTCCTTATTGATCAAGAACCTATCTATCTCTGTCTTAAAGACACTCAATGACCTGGCCCCCACAGCCCTCTGTGGCAATGAGTTTCACAAATTCACCACTCTCTGGCTGAAGAAATTCCTCCTCATCTCAGTTTTAAAGGAGCGTCCCTTCACTCTGAGGTTGTGTCCTCGAGTTCTAATCTCTCCCACTAATGGAAACATCTTCTCCATGTCCACTCTATCCAGGCCTCTCAGCATTCTGTAAGTTTCAATTAGATCCCCCCACCCCCCATTCTTCTTAACTCCAAGTATATACCCAGACTCCTCAACCGCTGCTCATATGACAAACCCTTCATTCCTGGGGTCATTCTTGTGAACCTCCTCTGGACCCCCTCCAAGGTCAGCAACATTAGGTATGGGGCCCAAAACTCACAATATTCCAAATGGGGTCTGACCAGAGTCTTATACAAGCTCAGCAGTACATCCCTGCTCTTGTATTCTAACCCTTTCGAAATGACGGGGGAGAGAGGTGAGGAGGAGAGTTGGGGGGAAAAGAGTGGGGGAGGTGACGAGAGAGGGGGGAAGGGAGTAGGGGAACGGGGGGAGTGGGGAAAGAGGGGGCAGAACCATCAAATTTGCCTTGTCATTGCCGATCATTGTTGTCTACCATTTGATGGTCAGTAATCACGGTCCATTTCCAAAACGATTCAGAACCATACACCCCCATGGCTAACCCCAAATTAGGTTGTCATGGTCAACGTTGCTCCTGAAGAGTTGACGAGTTTACTCCAGTGAAGAAATCCAACAAACCTTTTCAGTGCAGCAGGGCAAAACATTTCAAACGATCACTGAAATGCTTGTGAATGCGCATGCCATTCATAATTACAAAAACCCAACAGCTGCCACTTTACAATCAACAATCTCAGACTGAACTTTGCATATATCCTCTACAAAGTCTTGTGCCTACCTGTTTGGCACTCGAAGGCTTTTTGTGTGGTTACAGCTGGTGATATGTTCTTGCTGCTGTCGTTGCAAGTTAATATCCAATTCATTCAGCCCTAAGTTATAGAGTTCCCTCCCTAAACCCCTCTGGCTGGAATTTTACCGGCCCCGCCCGCCACAGGAATCAGAGCGGGTGAAGGGTCGGAGCTTTGGAAAAGGTTCATTGATCTTGGGCGAGGTTTTATGATTTCGGGACGAGCAAGGCCGTAAAATCCCGCCCTTTGTCCCCCTTTCCTCTCATTGAATCCCTACAGTGCAGGAGGCCATTTGGCCCATCGAGCCTGCACCGACAACAATCCCACCCAGGCCCTATCCCATAACCCCACTTATTTACCCTGCCAATCCTCTTGACACTAAGGGGCAATTTACCATGGCCAATTAACCTAACCCGCACATCTTTGGACTGTGGGGGGAAACCGGAGCACCTGAAGGAAACCCATGCAGACATGGGGAGAACGTGCAAACTCCACACAGATACTCACCCGAGGCCAGAATTGAACCTCTGTCCCTGGCGCTGTGAGGCAGCAGTGCTAACCACTGTGCCACCTTGAAGTAACTCCTTAAAACTTGACCAAGGTTTTGGTCACGTATCCTAACCTCTTTTGGTTTGGTGTCAATTTTTTGCTTGATTACATTCCTGTGAAGCGCCTTGTGACTTTCTACGATGTTAAAAGTGTGATAGAAATGCAAGTTGTTCTAAAAGGAATCTCTTCATAAATTAGTGATGCTAGCTTACAAGCCAACATAAGAAATCCATGTGACCGAGTGAGAAGCCATATTCTTGTGGAACAAGTAGTTGTGTGTCGATTTAAAGTATTTCCACCTCAGGGGGGAAAGAATGGCTAAATTCCGCTCATGGGGAGGTGATGGCCTAGTGGTATTATCACAAGACTATTAATGCAGAAACTCAGCTAATGTTCTGGGGACCCGGGTTCGAATCCCGCCACGGCAGATGGTGGGATTTGAATTCAATAAAAAATATCTGGAATTAAATGTCTAAGGATGACCATGAAACCATTGTCGGAAAAGCCCATCTGGTTCACTAATGTCCCTTTAGGGAAGGAAATCTGCCGTCCTTACCTGGTCTGGCCTACATGTGACTCCAGAGCCACAGCAATGGACTCGGGCAACTAGGGATGGGCAATAAATGCTGGTCAGCCAGCGACGCCCATGTCCTACAACTGAATTTAAAAAAAAATACATTTGAAGATAGTGGTCTGCGACTGACGGGATAACAAGGGCGCCCTCGGTTCAACAAGGTTGGCCTCTTGGAGTATGATTGCCTGCCCAATCAGGGAGCCTAATCTGTAAGAGGAATGTCAGGGCTAATGGCACTCCAGATTCTGACTCTGTACCCGAAGCACTCTTAGGAGTGGAGATAAGTTTGTAAATAAAGGATATCTGGTAAAAGGACACCAGCCTCTGAGGAGTTATTACAACCTCATTCCAGCTCCACATAGGTTGCAATACACATGAGTGTCAAAGACTCACTTACGCTGCCCAAGATCAAGTTGAACAGGATTTTTCAAATAGCCTACTGCTCTACTTTTCCTGACTTTAGACCAAGCTAACATTTGAATCCTTTGTTTTTGCCAATGCCAATCTTTAAACTAGTGCGACTAATTTGATCTATTTGGTCAAATAATTCAGCAAAGCCAACAAAATCAATGGAAAGATTATTTTTTTCTATTCAGTTGTGGGATGTGGGCATCACTGCCTTTGCCCATCCCTTATTGCCCTCAAACTGAATGGCTCACTTGGCCATTTCAGAGGGCAGTTGAGAGTTAACCACATTCTTTAAGTTTAATGGTGTGTACACAAATAATTGTGCCAGTGAGCACTGAGGCAGGCCTTCCATCCAGCCTGCCTCCTCACCCAGCTACCTCCAGACTTGCTATGGAGCTGCCCCATCTGACGGGCGGCATGGTGGCACTGCTGTCTCACAGTGCCAGGGACCCGGGTTCGATTCCCAGCTTGGGTCACTGTCTGTGTGAAGTCTGGTCGTTCTCCCCGTGTCTGCGTGGGTTTCCTTTGGGTGCTCCAGTTTCCTCCCACAGTCCGAAAGACACGCTGGTTAGGTGGATTGGCCGTGCTAAATTCTTCCTCAGTGTACCCGAACAGGCGTCGGAGTGTGGCGACTAGGGGATTTTCACAGTAACTTCATTGCAGCGTTAATGTAGGTCTACTTGTGACACTAATAAATAAGCTTCAAAAACTTTTAAAAAACTTTAAAACAAACATTACTTGGTGTAATGCGAGATCATGTGGCGCAGTGAGGTAGCATCCCTGCCTCTGAGCCAGAAGCTTCAGGTTCGAGTCCCACCCCAGGACTTGATGTCCAAACAGATTGAGTGTCAACCTGCAAATCCTTTCAAACACGCCAATGGCTGGCGGTAAGAGCGGGAGAGACTCCTGGTCAGTCACCCTTGATGTGGAGTGACGCCCCTCAAGATATAAGCCCCTGGCGACAGACTAGCGACCCGTTCCGGGAATGACTAGCTTTGGAAACAGATGAAAGTCTGCCTTGGTGCGCCACTAGGTGCGAGAAGAGAATTGGACTCAGTGTAATACTATATTCACGTGCAGTATTAGCTCCCTGATGCACTATCAATAAGGCGAAAGACTACCGATATGCCAATATAAGTGTAGGCTTTTATTCACAACAGAATCAGGAGCAGATCCCAACAATTAACCGACCTGGACTGAACAAGGGGGAGGAGACAGCCACCTTTATACTAGGTGCTGAGGGGAGGAACCAAACTGGAAGGGGATGTGTCCAGGTATGACAAACACACACAACGGTGGTCCATATAGGACAAAGGCACAACTGAGGTCCACCACACTCCCTTTCCAAGAAATATAGGTCAATTGACAGCACATTTATCCGAATTGCCTCAATTTCCAAACATCATCCAACCTTAGGTGACAATTGTTCTGACCCTAATTATAACCAAATAAGTTCAATTCTTCATTGATGCTTGGGGGAAAGTTGTTCCACCGCCATTCAGCTAATTCCCTATGGATGTTCCCTCTGCACCGTCGCCTTGTTGTGGAATTTTGTCATCCTAATGTTCGAGTGTAGAACACTCGATGTTGACAGTTCCACCCTCCTGCTGGCAAAATTTGCTCTGTTTATACGGGCTTCAAAAGTAGGAGCCAAAATAAGTAGCCGTGCCAGAGGGACAGGCTGTGTTGGCACGGGCAGTGCTTGCTAAATTCCTCACTATTTTCCTTTCCCTCTTCTTTCATCAGGCAGTGAAAGTCTCGAGACCACTTGGTTGGTGATGCAGGCTAATGGAGACAGTCAGACTTCCCGATACCCATGCTTCTGGGGATGAGGGTGGTCTAATTTCATGTGCAGAACGCACAATGGTGGTTGCATATCATCGAGTGCCCTAACGGCTTTCAGGGTGAGACTGCCTAGCGGAGGAGCTCTCGCACAAGTCGGAGTTGGTGCTGGTTGCAGTATAACTCCAATCTAGTTTTTTAAAAGTTTATTTGTCAGTGTCACAAGCAGGCTTACATTAACACTGCAATGAAGTTACTGTGAAAATCCCCTTGTCGCCACACTCCGGTGCCTGTTCGGGTACACTGAGGGAGAATTTAGCATGACCAATGCATCTAATCAACACGTCTTTTGGACTGTGGGAGGAAACCGGAGCACCGGGAGGAAACCCACGCAGACATGGGGAGAATGTGCAGACTTTGCACAGACAGTGACCCAAGCCGGGAATCGAACCTGGGTCCCTGGCTGTAATAAGTCATAGGATCATAGAAACCCTACAGTGCAGAAAGAGGCCATTTGGCCCATCGAGTCTGCACCGACCACAATCCCACCCAGGCCCTACCCCTATATCCCTACATATTTACCCACTAATCCCTCTAACCTACGCATCTCAGGATACTAAGGGACAATTTTAGCACGGCCAATCAACCTAACCTACACATCTTTGGACAGTGGGAGGAAACTGGAGCACCCGGAGGAAACCCACGCAGACAAGAGGAGAATGTGCAAACTCCACACAGACAGTGACCCAAGCCGGGAATCAAACCCAGGTCCCTGGAGCTGTGAAGCAGCAGTACTAACCACTGTGCTACCGTGCCGCTCTTTCCTTGGAGTCCTCGGAGGCAGAAGCCCCTTCACCAAAATCCGTTTAGTTGTAAGTCTGACAACAGCATACAGAGCGCTTTCAGTTAACAGTCCGCACTCGGAGTGCCAGAGGAACTGACACTCCTGGTTAAATACAAAGCAAGAGGCTCCCTGATTGGCCCATCAATTTGGCCCTTAATCAGGGAGTTCATATTCTAACAGGCCCACCTCAATTGCCTGATTAAAGTCATTACCCTGGCGCTGTGAGGCAGCAGTGCTAACCACTGTGCCACCCTACTGTGCAACTGCAACTTAAAGCTGTCCAGACTGGATCACCGTGGCATCTTGAAGAGATCGTTCTGTCTTGTTGGTGTAACAGAAGCTGCCACCCTCAGCTTTCCGGCTTAGTGTTGCATTAGTGCTTTGCATCTGCATTGAAACTTGCATGCACTGAGTTCCAGTGTCACTACACGCTTCAGTCTAGGCACTGAGTTCCATCTTTAGAGCTTAATGATTGGGAAAATGCAGGCTGGAATACAAACTACGTTTGGAGATTCTGGTTTACCCATCAATTCCTACTTTCTCCAAAAGATTTATTGTTTCCGATTAAAAAGTCACCACTGCAACATTTTAAACAAAGTTAGCGGATTACAAATGCCAGCGGTGATGAGTACAGTATTCACAACAATGCACAATATCTGCAACAGACAGAAACCTTCAAATTGCGTGAATTCTTGAAGGGGAGAAACAATTGTAGGAGCATGGGGAAATGGTAAGGGAGTAAGACTAATTGGACGGCACTGTGGCACAGTGGTTAGCACTGCTGCCTCACAGCGCCAGGGGACCCGGGTTCGATTCCGGCCTGGGGTGTCTGTTTGAGTGGAGTTTGCACGTTCTCCCCGTGTCTGTGTGGGTTTCCTCTGGATGCTCCGGTTTCCTCCCATGGTCCAAAGATGTGCGGGTTAGGTGGATTGGCCATGCTGAACTGCCCCCTAGTGTCCAAAGATGTGCAGATTAGGTGGATTGGCCATGCTGAATTGTCCCTTAGTGTCCAAGAATGTGCAAGTTAGGAGGATTGGCCGTGCTGAATTGTCCCTTAGTCTCCAAAACATGCGTAGGTTCGGGGGATGGGCCACGGTAAATGCGCAGGGATACGGGGATAGGGCAGAGGGGGTGAGCCTGGGTAAGGTGCCCTTTCAGAGAGTGGGTGCAGACGCGATGGGCCGCATGGCCTCCTTCGGCAATGTAGGGATTCTATGGTTCTAACTCTTTCAAAGAATACAAGGGGGCAAACCGGTGCTGTATCATTCTGTCAACGAGCAGTTGTGAATGTACAGTACAGCCTCCAGACAGCGAGACACTCTGGGTGTTCCACAGCTCAAGTCTGCTGGCTGGAGGGCCATTTCCTTTCTCAGAGCTCACTATTAAGTCATGCTGCATCATCGAACATAAACTGGCACAAATCAGCATAGTTTTGATTGCATGCAATGCAAAACAAATGTTGGAGGCAGAGCTGAAGTGGGGCTTCAAACTGCCCAGTAAGGATTTCCTTGAAGCTGTCGGGAGACAGGACCAGGTGAAAGTCTTCAAGGTTTTGGCTGTTAAAAATATACTTTCCAACTAGTGTCTGCCCACCCCCCCCCCCCCCACCCCCCACTCCCCCACCCCCTGAACCCCCTTGCCATTTTCACGTGGGGAACATAAGCAAGCCTGCTGGATGAATTCCTGTGGAGACTGTGATGGTGCGTGACTCGGACTGGAGTAATATTGCTCAACATTACTTGATTGATAACGGAGCGAGCTAGGATGGGAGGGTGAAGGGAAACTGAGGCACTAACACATGCCACCATACTGCCAACTACCCATCAAGCAGTGGCCATCCAGTCTCCCCTCACCCTTCCCCCGCCCCCCTTCCCAGTCAGCAATCCCTGTCAACTGGCCATCGAAGGCCGGTGATGGGCCAAAAAAGCTTATTGAACAATTTATCAAGGCGGTGGGGGAAAAGGTCAAAGATTTGGCTGGGTGAAACTTCCTCTCTTGCCTGGGGTAAAATCTATGCCAAATCTATCTCAGTTTAATTTAAAAAAATAAGTCTCGACATAAAAAGTAACACTGCAGCATTTTCAGACTGGGCCCTGACTGCTTCATCAAATCCCTACAGTGCAGGAGAGGCCATTTGGCCCATCGAGTCTGCACCAACTCTTTGACAGAGTATCTTATCCAGGTCCTCTCCCCTGCCCTATCCCTGTAACCCCACACATTTACCATGGCCAATCCACCTAACCTTCACATCTTTGGACACTAAGGGGCAATTTAGCATGGCCAATCCACCTAACCTACACATCTTTGGACACTAAGGGGCAATTTAGCATGGCCAATCCACCTAACCTGCACATCTTTGGACACTAAGGGATAATTTAGCATGGTTAATCCTTCTAACCTACACATCTTTGGACACTAAGAACAATTTAGCATGGTTAATCCATCCAATCTACGCTTCTTTTAGATACTAAGGGACAATTTAGCATAGCTAATCCACTAACCTGCACATTAGGGCAGCATGGTGTTACAGTGGTTAGCACTGCTGCCTCACAGCGCTAAGGGCCCAGGTTTGATTCCTGGCTTGGGTCATTGTCTGTGCGGAATCTGCATGTTCTCCCCATGTTTGCGTGGGTTTCCTCTGAAAGACGTGCTGGTTAGGTGCTAAATTCTCCCTCAGTGTACACGAACAGGCGCCAGAGTGTGGCGACTAGGGGATTTTCACAGTAACTTCATTGCAGTGTTAATGTAAGCCTACTTGCGACACTAATGAAAGAAACTTTTAAAACTTCTTTTCTTGGGACACTACGGGACAATGTGCCATGGCTAATTCACTTAACCTACACATCTTTGGAGCTTTAGACAGCATTGCACCAGTGTTTATAACTTGTCTGGCAAGATTGTAAAAAGATTACACATCCTCCTCTCTCTCTGGGTGAAAGTCTCGAACATGGAAAGCAGTCGGTGTAAGAGAGAGAGAGATACTAAAAAGGCACAGTCTTACCTGCAGTCAGCAGTTCTGTCAGTAACACCACCACCCCGAGGATCTTCATCCTTCAGACGAACCAGCTGCTGAGACTGACCAGATCCACCGTGCAGCGCTCTGACATGTTATTGAATCAGGCAGTGAGCTGAGTGAGCTCCCTGCTCCTTAACCTCCTCCCCACTTACAGAATCCAACCTTCTGTTTTCTGTCTCCTGCTGCGGGGAACGCCACTTCCTTCAGTGTATGCAAGCGAGTATGGAATTTCTTAAAGTCTGGCTTTACAATGGAACATAAACATTATTGTCAGTGGGTCTAGCACAGATGGAAGACACACACACACAAGGCGGCAATGAGAGAGACTGATTAACAGGAAGAAAAGTTGCCCAGAGTTTTAAAAACTTTCCAGTGAGTGCCTGCAGCAGCAGTGGGAAGCTCAGACTGCTTGCAAGCAGGAACAGATCCGTCTGTTTAGCTGCTCCCTGTACAGCTCTAGATTTTCAATGGTTGGGGGTGTGTGTGTGTGTGTTAGGGGAGGGGGCTGGATTTGGACTGTGGCTGAGATCCAGAGCTGGTTACGTGACCAATTTCACAGACATTCCTATTCGGAGAGAATCAGCTTCTATATAATTACTTCATTGTGACCTCATGGGGTGCAACAGAATCTCTCTCTCTTTCTCCCTCTCCCAAACAAGGGGTTTGTTTTTTTTTGATTGAACTTATTTCCTCCGGCAGATTGCAAAATAAAGAAACAGCAGTTTTGAACATGACTTTCCCCTTCCCACCCGCCCCCCCAACCCCCTTTCCACCCCCCAACACACACACACACACACACACTTACCCAGTTGGAGCCAGCTGACACATGTACTGCAATAGTCTGTCAGTGTCTTGTTTGCAAATCCCAGTGTCTGTGCCGATCTCTTTTGGAACCTCTGACTGATGTGATCCTGAGTACCCTCAGGGCTGAGTGAGGGGCCACCAGGACAAACGTGTGACTGACCGATTTAAAGGTTACATTAGCATATCAGCACAGTTCCCATTGACATGTTATTTGGCTTCACGTCAGTGGGACGTCCTGTGAAAGCCAAGCAACTTTTTAGTTTGGACTTAGAGAATCCCTGCAGTGCAGAAGGTGGGCCATTCAGCCCATTGAACCTGCACCGACTCTCTGAAAGAGCAACCCACCCAGGCCCACTTCCCTGCCCGATTCCGTAACCCGGCGCATTTGCAATGGCCAATCCACCTAACCTATCCATCTTTGGACACTAAAGGGCAATTTAGCACAGCCAATCCACCTAACCTGCACATCTTTGGACACTAAGGGGCAATTTAGCATGACCAATCCACCTAACGTACACATCTTTGGACAATAAGGGGCAATTTAACATGGCCAATTCACCTAACCTACACATCTTTGGACACTAAAGGGCAATTTAGCATGGCCAATTCACCTAACGTACACATCGTTGGTCACTAAGGGGCAATTTAACATGGCCAATTCACCTAACCTACACATCTTTGGACACTAAAGGGCAATTTAGCATGGCCAATTCACCTAACGTACACATCGTTGGTCACTAAGGGGCAATTTAGCATGGCCAATCCACCTAACCTTCAAATCTTTGACAATAAGGGGCAATTTAGCATGGCCAGTCCTCCTAACCTGCACATCTTTGGAGTGTGGAAGGAAACTGGAGCACCTGGAGGAAACTCTTGCAGACACAGGGGGAGCATGCAGACTCTGCACAGATAGTCACCCAAGGCTGGAATTGAACCCGAGTCGCTGGCGCTTTGTGGCAGCAGCGCTAACCACTGTGCCACCCTCGAATGGTTTCATGCAAAGTAAGGGTTAATGGGACTGGGAAACAAATACATACTGGTGATGTAAAGAGACGCATGACCTGAGACTAGTGAAAGCTGTGGACTGGATAGAGACCTGTGTTGCAGCAAGCATGGAGTAATCTCATATGCACCTTGTATATGTGCACATATTATGTGTTGTCGACAAACACACAATGTTCAACCACACAAGACTCTGGAGCTCTTTGTGAGAGTTAATGAACAGACTGACAACATTGCAGTGCAAAGCACAACTTTACCTCCTCTTGATTCCATTGCACCCATGAATGGCCCCAAGGCCACCATTTTCAGGGCAGAAAACTGCCCAGTCCGCCTCAGATTACCCTGGAAGGACAAGGTGTCTCTGAAATCTGAGAAACAGCTGAAACTAGCTGTTTGTACATTGTTACTACGCCGTCGCAGCACGAGTGGCATTCTCCACTAATGACATGTTGAATCAAGCCAAAAAGATGTTCTGCCTATTCCACAAATGAGGGAGATAACATAGCAACAAATATAGCAATATAGCAATTAGGAGCAGAAGTGGGTAAATTCAGCCCTCCAACCTGCTCCGCCATTCACTCAGATCCTGGTCTCAAATCCACCTCCCCACCTGTTCCCCATATCCCTTTATCCCTTTTTTTATTAGAAATACATCTATCGCCTTAGAACATAGAACATAGAAAAAATACAGCACAAACAGGCCCTTCAGCCCACAAGTTGCGCCGGTCATGTTCCTACCTACCTAGGCTTATATATAGGCTTACCTATAACCCTCAATCCTATTAAGTCCCATGTACTCATCCAGAAGTCTCTTAAAAGACCCTATCAAGTTTGCTTCCACCACCACTGACGGCAGCCGATTCCACTCACCCACCACCCTCTGAGTGAAAAACTTACCCCTGACATCTCCTCTGTACCTACTCCCCAGCACCTTAAACCTGTGTCCTCTCGTAGCAGCCATTTCAGCCCTGGGAAAAAGCCTCTGAGAATCCACCCGATCTATACCTCTCAACATCTTGTACACCTCTATCAGGTCACCTCTCATCCTTCGTCTCTCCAAGGAGAAAAGACCGAGCTCCCTCAGCCTATCCTCATAGGGCTTGCCAACCAATCCAGGCAACATCCTTGTAAATCTTCTCTGCACCCTTTCAATCATTTCCACATCCCTCCTGTAATGAGGTGTCCAGAGCTGAGCACAGTACTCCAAGTGGGGTCTGACGAGGGTCTTATAAAGCTGCATCATTATCTCCCGACTCCTAAACTCAATCCCTCGATTGATGAAGGCCAGCACACCATACGCCTTCTTAACCACCCCCTGGACCTGCGAGGCCGATTTAAGAGTCCTATGGACCCGGACCCCAAGGTCCTTCTGATTACACTGCTAAGAGCCTTACCCTTGATATTATACTCCTTCATCTCATTTGACCTGCCAAAATGGACCACTACACATTTATCCGGGTTGAAGTCCATCTGCCTCTTCTCCACCCAGTCTTGCATCCTATCTATGTCACGCTGCAGCTTCTGACATCTCTCCAACCTATCCACAACACCACCAACCTTCGTGTCGTCGGCAAACTTACCAACCCATCCCTCCACTTCGTCATCCAGGTCATACATGAAAATGACAAACAGCAAGGGTCCCAGAACAGATCCCTGGGGCACTCCACTGGCGACCGACCTCCATTCAGAAAACGACCCGTCTACAACCACTCTCTGCCTTCTGCAGGCAAGATGTGGAGATGCCGGCGTTGGACTGGGGTGAATACAGTAAGAGTTTTAACAACACCAGGTTAAAGTCCAACAGGTTTATTTGGTAGCAAATACCATTAGCTTTCGGAGCACTGCTCCTTATTCTGCAGGCAAGCCAGTTCTGAATCCACAAGGCAACAGCCCCTTGGATCCCATGGCCTCTCACTTTCTCGAGAAGTCTTGCATGGGGGACCTTATCGAACGCCTTGCTGAAGTCCATGTAAACCACATCTACCGCTTTTCCTTCGTCAATGTGTTTAGTCACATTTTCAAAGAACTCCACCAGGCTCGTAAGGCACGATTTGCCTTTGACAAAGCCGTGCTGACTACTTTTGAGCATACTAAACTTCTTGAAGTTTAGTATGCTCAAAACCTCTTGAAACCGTTTAATGATTCAGACTCCCCCGCGCTATGGGGCAGCGAGTTCCACACATTCACCACCCTCTGCGAGAAGTAGTTCCTCCTCATCTGTTTTAAATCCACTGCCTCTTGACCTATACCTGTGACCTCTAGTCAGAGATTGCCCCAAGAATTTCAGTGCGGAGGTATGATGCCAGGAAAAGAGGCCATACATCACAAGGACTTATGGATTGTATCAAATAAGCACCTCCTTTCAGCTATTTGCAACAGGCAAAGTACTGGCCTTACCCAACCAACACAAAACTAGGCCGGGATTTTCCAGCCCTTTGCCCCGGTGTAGCAGCCTGTGACTGCTCGAGTAAAATAGAATTGATGGAAGGGAACCAACAGCAAACAGCCAAGAGGCCAGAAATACAAGCACAGCAGCTCAATAAAAGCAGGCGATAGAAATTGGCCTCAAAGTAAGGTATGCTGGGGTCCTCTCAGTCCAAACACACACAGAGACATTCTGCCTGGAGACAGGCCTCTTTGCAAGATTCAAGTTCACGGCATTCAAAAACCAGAGATGCACCAGAACACGTTAACACATGTAAAAGGGCAGTTATACATTTCCTGACAAACGCAAAAAGACTTGATGTATATTAGAAGCTGAAACCAGACGTCCAGCTATACAGCACGCAAACACAAAGGGCGGGATTTTCCAGCTGCACACACCCCAGTGCTGGAAAATCCCTCCCCAGGTCAGTGGACCTTTAAATGGTCCACTCCCCCTGCCCGTTACGATTCCTATGACGGGCGAGATGGGAAAATTCCACCTAAAGGGTCCAGCATTGAAACTCATTAACAATGATGTGAAACTAATCAGACCAAAGCACCTGATGGGCTGGATCAGCGGAAGGTTCCAGAAGACAGCTGTAATGAAACTCCAGAGAGCTTTATGGAGACTGCCCGTACCATATGTTTTTTAACGTTTAATTTGGCTAGGATAAGCATGAGATGTTTCACTTAAGGTGAGATTCAAGTGACCCACTAGGGAGCTTTTATCAAACAAAGTTTATTTAAGAATATAGTTAACATGCATAGAAAGAAAATTAGCGTGAACTTTTAACAATTACAAACAAAATAACAAAAAGAAAACAACCACAATAATGTATTAACCATTTATTGGATATTAAAGTTGTTCCAACAAACCAAAACCTTTCATAGACAAAATCTTTTTCACAGGCTTAACACAGCATAGATTAAAATCTCACTTGACTGGAATTGAACCTTTTCGAAGGCTGCGCTTTCCTTCCAGGAGGCAAAACGTTGCCTTGAGACAACCAGCAGAATTTCCAAATAGAACAGGGAGAAAGAGAGAGAGAGACTTCAGCTTCTTTCTTGCTTGATGTCCCTGCTAAAACTAAAAACTCAACTGCAGTCTCAGAACTCTCAAAACTGAAAATAAACTCACTAGAAAGGCACATGACCTATTCTGACAATGCAGGATTGTAAAACTAATCCCATTTAAACTATTTAAGAAGCAATGAAAGGACTCATCAGAGTCAAGCCGGCAGCAATGACATCTCCGAAACTGTGAGAGCTGCAGAAATCATGTTTTAAAAAAAACCTTTCTAACGTCACACAGCCACCAGGGCATTAGAACATGGCTCCAGCAAGGATCAGTCTGACCCTCTCTCCAGCCTTCCCAGAAGCACATCCGGGCACAGCAGAGACCATAGTTGCTTGCTTCCCCACAAGAGAGAGAGAGAGAGTCATACTCGAGACTTCAACAAACTGAGGGGATTACGAGTGTCCGGGGTGGTATATGGATTTTAAAAATGATCGAATACACTTCATTTCCCGTTGCCGCGGAAAAGCAGCCAGCATAATCAGGGATCCCACGGACCTCGGACGTACTCTCTTTGGACACTAAGGGGCAATTTAGCATGGTCAATCCACCTAACCTGCACATCTTGGGACATTAAGGAACAATTTACCATGGCCAATCCACCTAACCTGCATATCTTGGGACACTAAGGGGCAATTTAGTATGGACAATCCATCCAACCTGTGCATCTTTGGACACTAAGGAACAATTTAGTATGGCCAATCCACGTAACCTGCACATCTTGGTACACAAAAGGCAATTTAGCATAGCCAATCCACCTAACCTGCACATCTTTAGACACTAAGGAACAATTTAGTATGGCCAATCCACCTAACCTGCACATCTTTGGACACTAAGGGGCAATTTACCATGGCCAATCCACCTAACCTGCACATCTTGGGGCATTAAGGAACAATTTAGCATGGCCAATCCACCTAACCTGCACATCTTTGGACACTAAGGGTCAATTTAGCATGGCCAATCCACCTAACCTGCACATTGTTGGACTGTGGGAGGAAACCGGAGCACCCGGAGGAAACCCACGCAGGCACGGGGAGAACATGCAGACTCTGCACAGACAGTGATCGAGTCTGGAATCGAACCTGGGTACCTGCTGCTGTGAGGCAGCAGTGCCAACCACTGCGCCACCGTGCCACCCAATAATTATTTCAGTGAGAGTCGGGAGTGGGGCCTAATCAACATCACAACAATGTCCAATTGACAGGTAGAACCGTTGAATCATTTAATTGATTGCCCTATCCGTGATGGTTTATAAAGTTGGTAAAACAGGGTGTGAATTTTAATCTCCTTGCGCAAGCTCTTGTGAGAAGGCAAAATGCTTCTGGATATGGGTTAAAACCAGAGCTGCCTCAGCAAGAAAAATATGCTGGTTAGCTGATATGAAGCATCAAATTAAATGTGATTTCAAAATGTGTCTTTAGTAACACTATAAATAGCAGACAATACCGGAGGATTATAGGTTTGTTTTAATTGAGAGAGGGAGCCATGGCTTTAGCGGTTAAATGTATAGTACCAGAAGATTGGAGGTATAGTATAGTACCAGAAGATTGGAGGTTAGCCTTTTTCCTCTGATGGAGAAATCCAGCACGAGGGGGCATGGCTTTAAATTGAGGGGGGGTAGTTATAGAACCGATGTCAGGGGTAGGTTCTTTACCCAGAGGGTGGTGAGGGATTGGAATGCCCTGCCAGCATCAGTAGTAAATGCGCCTAGTTTGGGGGCGTTTAAGAGATCCGTAGATAGGTTCATGGACGAAAAGAAATTGGTTTAGGTTGGAGGGTCACAGTTTTTTTTTAACTGGTCGGTGCAACATCGTGGGCCGAAGGGCCTGTTCTGCGCTGTAATGTTCTATGTTCTATGTTCTATGTTCTATGTTCTACTGCCAAGGTTTTAAGTTGCACAGCCCTTGAAGGTTACACATGTGGCCCCTGATTTGTGATCAGCTGGTTGCTCTCAGTTGCTGGGCTGCAGAGACCCCAGGGGTCAGGGCTTGGCAATGCGGTCACCCCCTTCTGGAAAACCTGTACAGTAAGAAGCCTCACAACACCAGGTTAAACTCCAACAGGTTTATTTGGGAGCACAAGCTTTCGGAGCGCTGCCCCTTTATCAGGAGTCTTTAGTCTTTAAGTACAGGTTAATCTGTACTTAACCCTCTCTCCACTCGCATTGTCTGCACCTGTAAAGACTTGATTACCTGTTAAGACTCGCATTCCAACCATTATCTTGTAAATTGAGTCTGTCTATATATGCCCTGTTTGTGAACCCAATCCGTCACTCACCTGATGAAGGAGTAGTGCTTTAAAAGCTCGTGCTACCAAATAAACCTGTTGGACTTTAACCTGGTGTTGTGAGGCTTCTTACTGTGCCCACCCCAGTCCAACGCCGGCATCTCCACATCACAGGAAGACCTGTAAGTATGGACACAACTGAGCGCCAGTGTGGTGCCTGCCATGGACAAATAGCCCAGTGACATTTACTGCTTTGGCCCCCTTATGCAGAATAACCCCTTCCCCAAGACATGTGAGGGCTTCTGGCATGTGTGGAGCAAGAGTTCAAGAGTGGGCGTGGAAATTTTAAAGAAATGTGTGCAAAAAAAAAGAAACTCCAAATGGTCATGGAATGGAGCCCAAACCAGCCCCCCATCCCGCTGACATCACTCAAACCAGCCTCCCATCCCGCTGACATCACTCAAATCAGCCCCCCATCCCACTGACATCACTCAAACCAGCCTCCCATCCCACTGCCTCGGGAAAGCAGCCAGAATAATCAAGGACCCCACGCACCCCGGACATTCTCTCTTCCACCTTCTTCCGTCGGGAAAAAGATACAAAAGTCTGAGGTCACGTACCAACCGACTCAAGAACAGCTTCTTCCCTGCTGCTGTCAGACTTTTGAATGGACCTACCTCGCACTGTGTTGATCTTTCTCTACACCCTAGCTATGACTGTAACACTACGTTCTGCACTCTCTCGTTTCCTTCTCTATGAATGGCATGCTTTGTCTGTATAGCGCGCAAGAAACAATACTTTTCACTGCATGCTAATACATGTGACAATAATAAATCAAATCAAAACAAAAGCCATTGCTGGTTTGAAAACAAAAATTGCTGGAAGAACTCAACAAGTCTGGCAGAGTTTCTGGGGAGAGAAAGAAAGTTAATGTCAGCTCCGATTTAAACTCAATCAAAACCCATTCTCGCACAGTTCATCTGTTTCAGGTCAATAGCCTTTCAGTTGAACTCAGAGCAAGCTGAAACTTTAACTCTGTTCCTCTCTCTCTCACTCCACAGATGCTGCCTGACCTGCTGAGTATTTCCAGCACTTTCTATTTCTGATTTTCAGTTAGAACCATGGCCAAAATGTCTTGACTGTTTTAAAAAAAAGCATCATCTATAATAAGACGCACAGGCGTGCCAGCATTGTCACGGTGCCATCTTGTGAGGGCCACTCTATGAGAGAGAGGCCAGCCACGACTACACAAAATACGTCATAGAGTCATACATACATACAGGTTTACAGCATGGAAACTTGCCCTTCGGCCCAACTTGTCCATGCCGCCCCTTTGTTTTTTAAACCCCTAAGTTAGTCCCAATTGCCCGCATTTTATCCTTATCCCTCAATACCCATCTTACCCATGTAACTGTCTAAACGCTTTTTAAAAGACAAAATTGTACCCGCCTCTACTGCTCCTCTGGCAGCTTGTTCCAGACACTCACCACCCTCTGTGTGAAAAAATTGCCCCTCTGAACACTTTTGTATCTCTCCCCTCTCACCTTAAACCTATGCCCTCTAGTTTTAGACTCCCCTACCTTTGGGAAAAGATATTGACTATCTCGCTGATCTATGCCTCTCATTATTTTATAGACCTCGATAAGATCACCCCTCAGCCTTCTAAGCTCCAGAGAAAAGAAGTCCCAGTCTATCCAGCCTCTCCTTATATCTCAAACCATCAAGTCCAGGTAACATCCTAGTAAATCTCTTCTAGTTTAATGATATCCTTTCTATAATAGGGTGACCAGAACTGAACACAGTATTCCAAGTGTGGCCTTACCAGTGTCTTGTACAACTTCAACAAGACGTCCCAACTCCTGTATTCAATTTTTGACCAATGAAGCCAAGCATGCTGAATGCCTTCTTCACCACTCTGTCCACCTGTGACTCCACTGTCAATGAGCTATGAACCTGAACCCCTAGATCTCTTTGTTCCGTAACTCTCCCCAATGGCCTACCATTAACTGAGTAAGTCCTGCCCTGGTTCAATCTACCAAAATGCATCAGCTCATATTTATCTAAATTAAACCCCATCTGCCATTCGTCAGCTCACTAGCCCAATTGATCAAGATCCTGTTGCAATCCGAGATAACCTTCTTCACTATCCACTGTGCCACCAATCTTGGTGTCATCTGCAAACTTACTAACCATGCCTCCTATATTCTCATCCAAATCATTAATATAAGTGACAAATAACAGTGGACCCAGCACTGATCCCTGAGGCACTCCGCTGGTCACAGGCCTCCAGTTTGAAAAACAACCCTCTACGACCTGTGTCATCAAGTCAATTTTGTATCCATTTAGCTACCTCACCCTGGATCTCATGAGATTTTTCTTAGTCTTCTGAGAAAGTAGAGGCATTGGTGGGCTTTCTTAACTATAGTGTCGGCATGGGGGGACCAGGACAGGTTGTTGGTGATCTGGACACCTAAAAACTTGAAGTTTTCGACCATTTCTACTTCATCCCCGTTGATGTAGACAGAGACATGTTCTCCTTTACGCTTCCTGAAGTCGATGACAATCTCTTTCATTTAGTTGACATTGAGGGAGGGATTATTGTTGCCGCACCAGTTCACCAGATTCTCTATCTCATTCCTGTACTCTGTCTCGTCATTGTTGGAGATCTGATCCACTATGGTGGTGTCACCAGCCAACTTGAAAATCAAGTTGGAGGGAGATTTGGCCACACAATCATAGGGTATAAGTAGTAAGTAGGGGGCTGAGAACACAGCCTTGTATGTTTCTTGAATGAAAGCTATTTATCTTTTAAGCATGGGGTCACAAATCACGTATATTTACAGTTAGAAGCCTCACAACACCAGGTTAAAGTCCAACAGGTTTATCTGGGATCACGAGCTTTTGGAGCACTGTTCCCTCATCAGGTGACTCACTTTACTATGAAAAGCTCCTAGTCGCCACACTCTGGCGCCTGTTCGGGTACACTGAGGGAGGATTTACCATGGCCACCTAACCAGCACATCTTCCAGACTGTGGGAAGAAACCGGAGCACCCGGAGGAAACCCACGCAGACACGGGGAGAACGTGCAAACTCCACACAGACAGTGACCCAAGCTGGGAATCAAACCCGGGTCCCTGGCGCTGTGAGGCAGCAGTGCGTGCCACCGTGCCGCCACAAGGTGTTTTTGTTCCTATTGAGGAAGAAATCTTTCCAATATTCCCAACAGTGCGAACCCACTGTGCCACCGTGCTGCCACGTTCGAGGAGGCGTTCAGCAAGAACGCTGCGGTGGATGTGGAGGGTTAGTCTGATAACGATTTGATGGACACCGTGGAGTAGAATGATTTAATTTGCACAACAACGCACTCTTTTGTTTAAGAGATTGTTGCGTCTTGATTCCAGAATGGGAAAAGGGCAAAGCAGTTCACGTCCTCTGATTACTGTCACTGCTCTCCATAATAAGAATAACAAATGAATGTAGACTGTTGCCTTGAATAGGCAAATGCCTGACACAATTTCACTTGTAGCCTGATAACATCTAGTCATTATTTCTTACATTGTGTTGTACTAGGCTTTAACGGAAACTCTCAAATCTGTCAAATAATTGAATCACACACGGTCTGTCATAGACTGATAATCTCCACAAAAGAAATTTCATTTCTCTGAATGATGATTGATCATTGCTGACGGGCAGAAGATTATGACAAATTATCCAGGCAGAGACAATGAATTAATCAAACCCTAGGTAGTGGATTCACAGAAGGCAGATGCTGCTCTGTGCTGGCTTATTTCCTCTCGTTGACACGGGATGACCCCTAGGTACTCACTGCACCAGGCGGAGTGGTTTCATTTCCCAGTCCCGATCTGCAATGTTGTCACAGAGGCCGCTGCCCTCTCACCTAGGGCAACATGGACAGCCAGCGTCCTGCCCCGGGGGGGCATTGGGAGTGGGTTGACCCGTGGATTAATAGGTCCGACTCTGCGGCGCAGAGGTCACCCCGCAGAGACCCCAGGCTTTGGGCGGAGGCGATGGATGGAGTGGGCCAACTTTTAGGCCCACCGGTGTGTGACCTGGGGTAAGTGACCCGGGCAAGGACGTGCAGAAAGCCTCAGGCCCAGTAAGTGTTCCGCTACAGTAATGTCGCTTGGTCCTACAGTAAGGAAACAACACAGTGCCATTAATCAGCAGCTGAATTAGCTTATTGACAGCAGCATTACGCAAATGACTCAGTCGATGGTCCCACTAATTACTTACCATTGGACAGAAGGCTTCTGCAGTGTCAACAACATATTTTTTGAGGAATGCTTCTGAAAAAACGACTACAGCTTTCCCAGGCTAAATGCGTCGCAGTTACTCATCACACCATGATTAGCCCACCTGACAGATATGAAAGTATATTTGAGACACCAGCAATTAGAATCAGAAACATCCCTGTAGCGTAATGTACCAATCATTACAAGCACAATGTAGATCAGTAAGTATAAAAGCCCTGGCAATTACTCCATTGTGACCCGCGTGATAGATTGCCAGTGTGCTGAATAACTAACTTCAACAATAAAGAGAACTGAGATTCATTCGCAAGGACGGGTAACAGTATCACTATTTGCGCCCAAAGCATTTGTGTGGGACTCGATTCAGCTCCTAACCATCACAATTACTTGCTATCCCAGCTGCTAATTATTGCCAACTAATGTTTCATCTCAATGTACCCCGCTCCAATTTATTTCTGGAGTTTTCCCAGTTAAAGGTTGGCAACTTCCAAGAAGAAAGGCAGAATTTTACCTTTTCAGAGAATAGAATCTCTACAGAACAGAAGGAGGCCATTCGGCCCATCAAGCCCACACAGACAACAATCCCACCCAGGCCCCGTCCCTGTAACCCTGATTTACCCTAGCTAGTCCCCCTGACACTAAGGGACAATTTTAGCATGGCCAATCCACCTAACCTGCGCAACTTTGGAGCGTGGGAGGAAACCGGAGCACCCGGAGGAAACCCGCGCAGACACGGGAAGAATGTGCAGACTCCGCACAGACAGTGACCCGAGTCCGGAATGGAACCTGGGTCCCCGGAGCTCTGAGGCAGCAGTGCTAAGCACAGTGCCAGGTTTTCAAGTGGTGGTGGGGGAAGGGGGAAAAGGGGAGGGGGGGTGGTGCATGGCGGCTTGTAAAAGTTCTCGAATGGCTTTTCCAATAGGCCAACCCCTCCACAATTTTACAGTGGAACATGTGAGGCCTAGACTGGCCAACACGCTCCCCTTTGCTAGATTTCAATCCCTTAATGACCACTTAATGGCCGTTTCCCACCCAGCCTCAATTTCCAGGCTGCTGGGAGGGGTTTGGGGGTTAGGGGAAGCCTGCAAAGTCACCCAGTTCTGGCCTCTGGTGGGAAGCGTCACCTCAACAGCCTCCATCAATAGCCTCCTTACAACCCTGCTCGCAGCGATTGTCACAGACTCAAGAATGAATCGCAATTGCAAGTGATTTTTTTCTATAATTTTATGGGCGGCACAGTGGCACAGTGATTAGCACTCCCTTCTCACAGCGCCAGGGACCCGGTTCGATTCTGGCCTTGGGTCATTGTCTGTGCGGAGTCTGCATGTTCTCCCCATGTCTGCGTGAGTTTCCTCCGGGTGCTCCGGTTTCCTCCCACAATCCAAAGATGTGCAGGTTAGGTGGATTGGCCATTGCTAAATTGCCCCTTAGGGCGGAATATTCTGGCTGCGCTCACCCCAAAACCTGAAAATCCCACCCGAGGTCAACGGACCTTTGCATGGTCCGTCCCCAGCCAGCTAAGATTCCGGAGGCGGATGGGACAGGAAAATTCACCCCTTAGTGTCAAGGTGATTAGTAAGGTAAATACGTTGGGTTCAAGGGATAGAACCTGGGTGAGATTGTTATCGGTGCAGGTGTGATGGGCTGAATGGTCTCCTTCTGCAGTGTGGGCTCACAGTTTGAGGATTTGGGGTAGACCATTTAGGACGGTGATGAAGAGACATTTCTTCACTCAAAGAGTGGTGAGCCTGTGGAATTCATTACCACAGGAAATAGTTGATGCCAAAACATTGAATGTATTCAAGAGGCAGCTGGATGTAGCACTTGGGGGCGAATGGGATCAAAGGTTATGGGAAGAAAGCAGGATTAGGCTATTGAGTTGGACAATCAGCCATGATCGTCATGACAATCGACAATGGTTTCATGGTCATCAGTAGGTTCTTAATTCCTAATTTTTTAATATTGAATTCAAATTCCATCATCTGCCGTGGCGGGATTCGAACCCAAGTCCCCAGAACATTAGCTGAGTTTCTGGATTAATAATCTAGCGATAATACCACTAGGCCGTCGTCTCAGGTCCAAAATGATGGAGACACAAAGATGGTCTAAGGAGCAAAGTGGTCTAATTCTATCTGCCCTCAAAAACAACTAAACTAATTTTAAATGGACCCCTAGATTGTTGGATTTGCCGCATGAATTAGCGACTCCTCTTATAGAGAAAACACTGTTCAGGGAGAGCTTGCACGAGCCAAAATTGACAAAACAACATGAATATAATAATAAATGCCGTGTGGAGAAAGATAATTCGCACAAAATATATCCTGAAGTTCCTCCAAATCAGAGCAGGCCAATGGCGCAAAAACAACTCATCTCAAGGCTGTACTAAATACATAATCGACATGATCTGGACAATGGAAGAAGTTCCAAGAGAACATTGAGCAGATAATATAAACAGATTCAATCGCCATGGGGAGCAATTTCTAGAGAAGGAAGGAATTGAGTTCACGGGATGGGAGGATTGTGGGAAGAGAGCCACGGCAGACACACCTGTTCCTTTTTTTTTCATTCATGAGGTGTGGGCATTTATTTAAGAATCAACCATATTGTTGTCGGTCTGGAGTCACATGTAGACCAGACTGGGTAAGGACAGTAGATTTCCTTCCCTGAAGAACATTAATGAAGCAGATGGGTTTAGGTTGATTGATAATTGTTTCATCATTGACTTTTAATTCCAGATTTTGAATTTAAATTTCACCATCTGCCGTGGTGGGATTTGAACCTGGATCCCCAGAGCAATACCCTGTGTTTCTGGATTATTAGTCCAGTGACAATACCGTTACACCATTGCCTCCTCCAGCGGGTTCATGCAACACAACTCTCCCTCTCTTTAGTTCTGAAGGAGGGTAATATGGACTTGAAATATTGGGCAGAATTTTGAGGCCACATTAGCCGTCAACAAGATCAGCAATGTGGGCACAAAATCCCGCAAAGATCAGCAGCTGGCGGAGGGTGGGAGCAGATGCACTCACTGGGTCAGCACAGGGGTGACTATGAGGTCCCTGGGTGGCTGGGAGGCACCTTTAGTCCACAGCCCATGAGAGCTGGGGCTATGGGGGTGCCACCTAGGGATGAAGGTGACTGCGAATCAGGTGTGCCCCCCCCGCCACATGGGAAATTCAGCTGCTTGATCAGCTCACTGACCCTTCCCTTGACGAGTCAATTGTGCCAATTTAGTCATTATTGTAATGCTTGAGTGTGCCACTGATTTGGTGCCCAATGATTAACCCTTTGAGAGCTGAGCCCCCCAAGCATTGAACACCAAGAGTTACCCCCGCCTCTCCATGACAGAGAGGCGTCACGCTTGGCGCCCCTAATGCAAGGGAGGGGGAGGGTGGAAGCACTCATCTGTCACCCCGTTTGGGACGTGACCGGTGGCAGTGTCTCATTCACCTGTGATGTTGGAATGCGGATCGATTGAACGCAGTCAACTGCCCTGAGTGAGGGTCATGGAAGGGTGAATGGGGGGAGAGCATGGGGTCTGGTGAGGCCCTGAAGTGTCGAGGGGCTTCTGCCAGAGGAATTGAGAGGGGCAACTGTGTGTTATTGTCCACTGTGTGTGAGGGGAGGGAGTGCGGTTCATTGGAAAGGGGGACGTGTATGGGTGGACGTCCCAGATCCAGAGGGGTGTGGCTCAGCACATTGACAGGACTTCTCATCACTCACTTTGATCTTTCCTTTCTTTCAGCTTCTGATTCGAGAGACCAGTGCCCCACAGTGGAGGGCAAGGTTGGAACCGCTGACCTTCTGGGAGCAGGGTCACAGATGGTGGAGCCTCAGAGGAGGCACTTGCGACCATGGGCCTCCCACAGGAGAACTTCCTGATGTGAAATGAGATGTCAAAGTGCTGGAGTGTCTGTCCCGGGGGATGGTGGATCGCTGGTGCCAGGTGCTGCAAGAGTTGGCATCACATGGGCTGTGTGGAGACGTGAGGGGGTGTGTTGGAGAGGGGGGGGGGGTTGCTGTGGGCAACGGGATAAGATAAACTTACCCTCACTGCACGAAGATGGTCATCGTTTTCTTACAGCACAGCAACCCTGCCCTCCAATACAGCGGGTTGGTGTTCACAATGACATTACTGGCGGGACGACCAATCGAAGGTGGAGTGTTTCCCGTCTCTGCTGGACCCCATCTAGAATGTTGCTGAGGGCTCTCTTGGTGAAGCATGGTGCAGTCTTTGTGGCAGACCCCCCACCATTACCCTCCCGCCCCCCCCCCCTCCCCCCTCACCAACCCTCCGACTGGACTTGGAACAAATATTGGGGAAGCATTTAAATGGCGCACCCCACTGATTACAGCCACTTAGTTGCGGCAGGGCAAGCGAATCAGAGGCCAGCCGCCGTGGGTGCGGCGTGAAACCCGTGGGAAAAAAATGTTTGTTAGAGAGACTGAATATACTCCAATTTTTCCCACGTCCGCCGACAGCGGAATCTCTCCGGTTTCCTTCCCGCGACCGACACTTTGAAAAAGTATCGGAAAATTCCACCCGTGAACTCCATTTTTCTCTCCACAGATGCTGCCAGATCTGCTGAGGTTTTCCAGGATTCTCTGTGCATGTTCCTGGTCATGGGTTGGACTGCACTGGAATGTCGAGAGGGAGCGTACATAGTTTTTTCACTATGTTTATTTATGAGTGGCACAAGTAGGCTGAAGACCCCATTTTCGACAGGGAACATCGCATGATTAAAAAAGGACAATTTAGCCGTATCCTGAACCATGCTCTCTCATTATGGCTTTCACTTTCAAGGTACCCAGCACACTTAGAAAGATGGACATGCAGTGTTCATTATCTGTCGAATGCAAGTGACCTATATGGCTAACTTTGGTGAGTGGTATTTGGGCATACCAACATATGGGTCCGTTAGACCAATGTCTTTTGGGTTTTAGACTGCGTCAGCTTTGCTGTAGGAGTTTCCATATATAAGAACAAAGAACAAAGAAAATTACAGCACAGTAACAGGCCCTTCGGCCCTCCAAGCCTGCACCAACCATGCTGCCCGTCTGAACTAAAACCCCCTACCCTTCCGGGGACTGTATCCCTCTATTCCCATCCTATTCATGTATTTGTCAAGACGCCCCTTAAAAGTCACTATCGTATCTTTAAGTTTAAGTTTATTTAATCAGTGTCACAAGTAGGCTTAATCAACACTGCAAATAAGTTACTGTGAAAATCCCCTAGTTGCCACACTCCGGCGCCTGTTCGGGTACACTGAGGGAGAATTCAGCATGGCCAATGCACCTAACCAGCACGTCTTTTGGACTGTGGGAGGAAACCGGAGCACCCGGAGGAAATCCACGCTGACACAGGAAGGATGTGCAAACTCCACACAGACAGTGACCCAAGCCGGGAATCGATCCCGGGTCCTGTGAGGCAGCAGTGCTAACCTCTGTGCTGTCAGGAATGGATTAACGGGCCTCCCAATTAAGTCTGAATTTTGATGTCAATTATTCAATAGAAGTCACAGATATATAAAGGCGCCACAGGTGGCACTGTTGGTGGAGAATTGTGTGTGGAGTTGGATCAAAGAAATAAAGGTATTTTTATGAAGAAGCAGAACTTGTGTCTCCTTTACAGCAATCGAAAGGCTCAAATGCGTGCCACTGTGCTGGGTCAGGAAACCTGTGCTAGTGGCGAAAACATTGCATTGCTGGTGATCTGCTCTTTCCTGACTCCAACCTTCCCACGCCAGGACCGCGTGACTGGGATGTCCTGAACATTTCCCACTCTTTCAGATGATTCTCAGTAACCACTCCTGAAGGTTATCCGCACCATTTATAAAATCAGGGCTCGTATATAAACTATATTACAATACCCCTAAGGCCAGCCACAAGATTATTAAGGTTTCCAGTCTCAGTAATAATTGCAGATTGTGCTAATTGACATTGTGTGACTGATGTCTTTAGATGAAACCAGATATTTCTCAGCGAATTTGCTTCTAACTGACCTTGTACCATGAACGTAGCCATCCAGCCAAGTGCTTTCGCCAAGATAATGTGCAGGATACAGGCAGAGCTTATTAAAGGCAAAGCCACCATAGCCCCAGTTGACCATAGGCTATTCTCCCCTGTGAGGGGGAAGAGACCAATACATAGAATAGTATCCCTACAGTGCAGAAAGAGGCCATTCGGCCCATCGGACCTGCACTGACCCTCCAACAGAGCATTTTACCCAGGCCCTATCCCTGTAACCCCACATACTTACTCCACTAATCCCCCTAACCCTCTTGGGACACTAAGGGGCAATTTAACATGGCCAATCCATCTAACCTACATCCTGGGACACTAAGGGGCAATTTAGCATAGCTAATCCATCGAACCTACACATCTGATTTTTACACATCACTGGTTTCCTCCCACAGTCCAAAAGACGTGCTGTTAGGTGCATTGGCCATGCTAAATTCTCCCCTCAATGTACCCGAACAGGCAATGGAGTGTGGCGACTAGAGGATTTTCACAGTAACTTCATTGCAGTGTTAATGTCAGCCTACTTGTGACTAATAAATAAATTTGGACACTAAGGGGTAATTTAGCATGGCCAATCCCTCTAATCTACAAATCTTGGGACACTAAGGGACAACTTAGCATGGCCAATCCACTCAACCTGCACATCTTGGGACACTAAGGGATAATTTAGCATGGCCAATCCACCTAACCTGTATGTTCTATATTAGATAGGCACATGGAGCACACTAGAATGATAGGGAATGGGATAGCTTGATCTTGGTTTCGGAAAAGGTTCGGCACAACATCGTGGGCCGAAGGGCCTGTACTGTACTGTTCTATGTATGTTCTAACCTGCACATTTTTGAACTGTAGGAGGAAACCCACGCACTCACAGGGAGAGCGTGCAAACTCTGCATGGACCCAAGGCCGGAACTGAACCTGGGCCTCTGGCACTGTGAGGCAGCTGTGTGCCACACCGGTGGTGATTTAACCTGAGGATCACCACACGAGGCGAGGGGCAAATCTGAATAACCTCGGCCAGTACAGGAATTGAACCCGTGCTGCTGGCGTCGCGATGCATCATTAACCGGCCATCCAGCCAACTGAGCTACACCAACTTATTATAAGACGCATATCTCCACATTCCTACTGCTACAGGCATGGACACAGAACCAAGCACCCAACCATTGTCAACTAGCGTCTGTGAAATTAATTGATAAATAACCTGGAAGGGAATTAATAACACAGGGCAGAATCATTCCAAGGTCATTTTACTAAATGTTTAGCGCTTATAGCAGGATACCTGCTTCTGGTATCATTTCAGGGATTGTTTTTTATCCACAGTGAACTCAAACTGCAAATAGATCAGGGCAAACCAAACAAATTAAGTTAAAGTAGCAATTAAACACTAATTAAGGGGTACAGCTGATGACAATATAGCAAACTGCCATAGCCCACATTATTTTTGAGCACTGAAGATATATCTGTCGCAGGTTTTAATTCTTCCACCCTATTAAACAGGTACTTAGTTAAAAATCTGTCAAACGCATTCTGCTACTTAAGGGACTGCGGTGATTTATGGAACTATTAGGATTCATTATCACTGACTATGATGCTATCACAGGCTACTTCTAGAGTTTGTAAGCGATATTTGATTTTTAATAAACCATATTCATTTACAGGAGCGCAGATTTTGTACACATACCCTCCCCCCCCCTCAACCCCTGTGCAAAACATTAAGATTGCATTAATTTTGCTGGTTTAAGGGGAGGTAAATAACAAATGAGGAAAAGGCGAGAGAAAATTGTTAAGGAAAGAACGTGTGTTTAACTTCAGTATTAATTAATATGGTCACGCCCAACAGGGAGCGGAAGTTAAACAAAATGTTGTGGAGTGGTTGTTTTCTTGGGAAGGCGTGCATTGATATAGCGCCTTTCACAACCCATGACATCACAAAGGGCGCAAGGTCACAAAATCCGGCCCAGGCCAGCGGAGATTTCTGTTCTGAGAACCTCAACCTCCCCCGTGGTAGAGTTGCGGCCAAAGTGTCCAATGATGGACACTTCATCCATCACGCAAACCAGCCTCCCATCCATTGACACTGTCTACACTTCCCGCTGCCTCGGCAAAGCGGCCAGCATAATCAAGGACCTCACGCACCCCGGACATTCTCTCTTCCACCTTCTTCCTTCGGGAAAAAGATACAAAAGCCTGAGGTCACGTACCAACCGACTCAAGAACAGCTTCTTCCCTGCTGCCGTCAGACTTTTGAATGGATGTACCTCACATTAAGTTGATCTTTCTCTACACCCTAGCTATGACTGTAACACTACATTCTGCACCCTCTCCTTTCCTTCTCTATGAATGGTATGCTTTGTCTGTACAGCGCGCAAGAAACAATACTTATCACTGTTTGTTAATACATGTGACAATAATAAATCAAATCAAATCAATGTTGAGGTGGAGTCATTGTTCTAATAAGGGGGAAAAATTCCCAAAGTTCTGAAGAATTTGCTGCACCCTCTCTCCATTTTCAACATGGAATGTCACTTGATTAAAAAAAAGACATTTTAGCTTTATCCCAAACCACGCTCTCTCATTATGCTTCTCACTTTCAAGGATTCCCAGTACAAGGTGGACAGGCAGTGTTCATTAGCTGTCGAATGTAGGTGACCTATATGGCTAACTTTGGTGAGTGGTATTTGGGTACACAAGCATGTCGGCTCATTAGATCAATGTCTGGTGGGTTTTAGATTTCGTCAGCTTTGCTTTAGGAGTTTCCATATATAAGTTTAAGTTTATTTATTAGTGTCACAAGTAGGTTAACGTTGACACTGCAATGAAGTTACCGTGAAAATCCCTTAGTCCGGTGCCTGTTCGGGTACACTGAAGGAGAATTTAGCATGGCCAATGCACCGAACCAGCACGACTTTCGGATTGTGGGAGGGAACCCACGCAGACACGGGGAGAATGTGCAGACTCCGCACAGACAGTGACCCAAGCTGGGAACTGAACCTGGGTCCCTGACAGTGTGAGGCAGCAGTGCTAACCATTGTGCCACCTTGCCGCCCCAAGGTAAGTGTATAAGGTAAGTGGGTAGGATAGTGGTGGAGTGTCCTCGGGGGTGGGTGGGGTGGGGGCAGTTGCGTCTGGGTGGGGGAGGTGGGGGAGGGGATCGGGTCTCAGGAGAAAGGCAGGAGGGTTGGGGGAGGGGTGCCATGTTGGGGGAGGGGAGTTTAGCTCAGGCCTCAGAGGGAGGGAGGGGCCGCTTTGTGTTGGGATGGGCTTTGGCAGGGAGAGGGGGCGGGGGATCTGGCTGGGTCTCAAGAGGATGGAGAGTCGGGTTAGTTCAGGTCTTGGTGGGGGGCGGTGGGAGGCAGGGAGAAATTTGGGCCTCGGGGTCAGGTGTCGGTCGGCTCAGGCCTTGGGAGGGGTGGGGGAGAATCAGGCTTAGGGTGGGGATTTGGGAGAGCAGCAGGGGCGGAGGGGGTGGAATTGAATCTGGCAAGGGAGGGGAGGGGGAGGTGAGGGGAAGAGAGGCGGACCTGGGGGGCAGGGGTTGGTAATTTGGGGGAGTCCCCTTGATGGAGGGGGGAGTCCCATGTGCAGGTGCTGGAGGTTGAGCGGGGTGGTGGGTGGGAGTGGGTGGGAGACCCCTTGGGGTTTGGGGAAGTCCCATGAGGAGATTAATAATTGGGGGGGAGTTCCACTCTGGGTTCAGATGGGTGTGGTGGGAGACCCGTGGGGCGTCCGTGCAGGTCTGTGCAATAGTTACTGAGAACTCAGAAAGGGTTTTAATTCTTCTAACCTTTTCTGGGTGATTATTGATGTAACACAGCTGGAACCCTCAGAGGTTTGAGACTTAAATTTCGTCTCCCAGTGGTTCCCAGCGCAGCGCAATTTGCCCTTTGGAAGTTTGCGATTCCGAGCAAATACTGTGCAAGCCTAACATGTGAACTTCTGCAGCTCTGTGGTGCTCCTCCACCAACCTACCTGCACCCATCCCCACCCACTCCTACCCGCACCCCCCCTTTCCCCCCCAAATACCATGTCCTAAAGTTCAGCAGGGGTCACGAAATGTCCTTGGCAGACAGGATTAAGGAGAATCCCAAGGCATTTTATTCATACATTAGGAGCAAAAGGGTTGTCAGGGAAAAAATCGGACCTCTCAGGGACAAAAGTGGGGAATTATGCTTAGAGCCCAAAGAAGTAGGGGAGATCCTAAATGAATACTTTGCGTCGGTATTCACAAAGGAGAGGGATGTGTTGACTGGGAGTGTCTCGGTGGGGAGTGTTGACCCGTTAGAGAAAATCTCCATTACAAGGGAGGAAGTGTTAGGTTTGTTAGAGAATATAAAGACTGACAAATCCCCAGGGCCTGATGGAATCTATCCAAGGCTGCTCAAAGAGACAAGAGATGAAATCGCTGGGCCTCTGACGCAAATCTTTGTCTCGTCACTAGACACAGGTGAGGTCCCAGAGGACTGGAGGATAGCTAATGTGGTCCCGTTATTTAAGAAGGGTAGGAAGGATAACCCGGGAAATTATAGGCCAGTGAGCTTGACGTCCGTGGTCGGGAAGTTGTTGGAGAGGATTCTTAGAGATAGGATGTATGCGCATTTAGAAAGGAATAAACTCATTAACGATAGTCAGCATGGTTTTGTGAGAGGGAGGTCTCACTAACATGGTGGAGTTTTTTGAAGAAGTGACTAGAATGGTTGACGAGGGAAGGGCCGTGGATGTCGTCTATATGGACTTTAGTAAAGCGTTTGACAAAGTCCCTCATGGTAGGTTGGTGCAAAAGGTTGGATCTCATGGGATAAAGGGGGAGGTGGCTAGATGGGTGGAGAACTGGCTTGGTCACAGAAGACAGAGGGTGGTAGTGGAAGGGTCTTTTTCCGGCTGGATGCCTGTGACTAGTGGTGTTCCGCAAGGCTCTGTATTGGGACCTCTGCTGTTCGTGATTTATATAAACGATCTGGAAGAAGGTGTAACTGGGGTGATCAGTAAGTTTGCGGACGACACGAAAATGGCTGGACTTGCAGATAGTGAGGAACATTGTCAGAGGCTACAGAAGGATATAGATAGGCTGGAAATTTGGGCAAAGAAATGGCAGATGGAGTTCAATCCAGATAAATGCGAAGTGATGCATTTTGGTAGAACTAACATAGGGGGGAGCTATACGATAAATGGCAGAACCATAAAGGGTGTAGATACGCAGAGGGACCTAGGTGTGCAAGTCCACAGATCCTTGAAGGTGATGTCACAGGTGGAGAAGGTAGTGAATAAGGCATATGGCATGCTTGCCTTTATAGGACGGGGCATAGAGTATAAAAGTTGGGGTCTGATGTTGCAGTTGTATAGAACGTTGATTCGGCCACATTTGGAATACTGCGCCCAGTTCTGGTCGCCACACTACCGGAAGGACGTGGAGGCTTTAGAGAGTGTGCAGAGGAGGTTTACCAGGATGTTGCCTGGTATTGAAGGGCTTAGTTATGAGGAGAGATTGGGTAAACTGGGGTTGTTCTCACTGGAAAGACGGAGGATGAGGGGTGACCTAATAGAGGTGTATAAAATTATGAAAGGCATAGATAGGGTGAACGGTGGGAAGTTTTTTCCCAGATCGGTGGTGACGTTCACGAGGGGTCATAGGTTCAAGGTGAGAGCGGGGAGGTTTAACACGGATATCAGAAGGATGGATTTTACACAGAGAGTGGTGGGGGCCTGGAATGCGCTGCCGGGCAAGGTGGTGGAGGCAGACACACTGGGAACATTTAAGACTTATCTAGACAGCCACATAAACGGAGTGGGAATGGAGGGATACAAAAGAATGGTCTAGTTTGGACCAGGGAGCGGCGCGGGTTTGGAGGGCCGAAGGGCCTGTTCCTGTGCTGTATTGTTCTTTGTTCTTTGTTCTTTGTTCAGCACTTATAGAATTTCTACAGAATCATATAGTACCCACAGTGCAGAAGGAGGCCATTCAGCCCATCGCACCTGCACTGAATCTCCAACAGACTATCCCACCCAGGCCTTACCCCATAACCTTACATATTTACCCCACTAATTCCCCTCACCGACACACCTTGGGACACTAAGTGGCAATTTAGCATGGCCAATCCACCTAACCTACACATCTTTGGACATGAAGGGGCAATTTAGCATGGCCAATCCATCTAACTTGCACATCTTGGGACACTAAGGGGCAATTTAGCATGGCCAATCCCCCTAACCTGCACATCTTTGGACACTAAGGGGCAATTTAGCATGGCCAATCCCCCTAACCTGCACATCTTTGGACACTAAGGGGCAATTTAGCATGGCCAATCCCCCTAACCTGCACATCTTTGGACACTAAGGGGCAATTTAGCATGGCCAATCCCCCTAACCTGCACATCTTTGGACACTAAGGGGCAATTTAGCATGGCCAATCCCCCTAACCTGCACATCTTTGGACACTAAGGGGCAATTTAGCATGGCCAATCCCCCTAACCTGCACATCTTTGGACACAAAGGAGCAATTTAGCATGGCCAATCCCCCTAACCTGCACATCTTTGGACACTAAGACGTAATTTAGCATGGCCAATCCCCCTAACCTGCACATCTTTGGACATTAAGGGGCAATTTAGCATGGCCCATCCCCCTAACCTGCACATCTTTAGACATTAAGGGGCAATTTAGCATGGCCCATCCCCCTAACCTGCACATCTTTGGACATTAAGGGGCAATTTAGCATGGCCAATCCATCTAACCTGCACATCTTTGGACATTAAGGGGCAATTTAGCATGGCCAATCCATCTAACCTGCACATCTTTGGACACTAAGGGGCAATTTAGCATGGCCAATCCACCTAACCTGCACATCTTTGGACACTAAGGGGCAATTTAGCATGGCCAATCCCCCTAACCTGCACATCTTTGGACACAAAGGGGCAATTTAGCATGGCCAATCCCCCTAACCCACACATCTTTGGACACTAAGACGTAATTTAGCATGGCCAATCCCCCTAACCTGCACATCTTTGGACATTAAGGGGCAATTTAGCATGGCCAATCCATCTAACCTGCACATCTTTGGACACGAAGGGGCAATTTAGCCTGGCCAATCCACCTAACCCACACATCTTTGGACACGAAGGGGCAATTTAGCATGGCCAATCCACCTAACCCACACATCTTTGGACACTAAGGGGCAATTTAGCATGTTCAAACCCCTAACCTGCACATCTTTGGACATTAAGGGGCAATTTAGCATGGCCAATCCACCAAACCTGCACATCTTTGGGCGTGAAAGGGCAATTTAGCATGTCCACACCCCTAACCTGCACATCTTTGGACACTAAGGGGCAATTTAGCATGGCCAATCCGCCTAACCTACACATCTTTGGACTGTGGGAGGAAACATTTTGGCCCAATATGTCTGGATGGCAATTTAACAATAAATTATCGTTTGATTGAAAGAACAGCTCCCACTTTTATTTATTTTCAGTGTTCGATAATGAGCCTGGGGACGTGTGAACCATGCAGCGTGCAGTGAAATATTGCACTGTTTAGAGTGGGAATGAAAGGTTTGGCATGGTTTGAATAAATCTCTTTGTCGCTCTCTGGATTGCTACTGTTGCCAATGTAAAGGTTGAGGTAACTGGTTCAGTTGCAAACTACACGCTGCCCTGAAGTGAGTTATTTCTGGTCACACTACTTGGATAGCTGGCCAATAATAGATTGTGTTAAGTTTGGACTGCTTGATAGTTATAACAGATGACTGTTAGTCACCTGGTTAGCAGCCATCGGCATATTTGACATTCATATCTGGAATTCCTTTATTGTCAAGGCCTTGCTTGGGCATACTCTTATGAGGAAGCTAAAAGATCAATAAATAAACAAAAGGTCAGAAATACGAGGGTGGGACACTGTAACAAAACATTTTTAAAAATTTATTTTTGGGACATGGGCGTCGCTGGCCTGCCAGCATTTATTGCCCATCCCTAGTTGCCCGAGGGCTGTTGAGAGTCAACCACTTTGCTGTGGCTCTGGAGTCATATGCAAACCAAACTGGATAAGGACGGCAGATTTCCTTCCCTAAAGGACATTCGTGAACCAGATGGGTTTTTCCGACAGTAGTTTCATGGTCATCAGTAGATTCTTAATTCCAGGTATTTTTTATTGAATTCAAATTCCACCATCTGCCATGGCGGGATTCGAACCCGGGTCCCCAGAACATTAGGTGAGTGTTTGGACTAATGGTCCAATGATAATACCACAAGGCCATCGCTTCCCCGTCAAAGTAAACTTAATGAGCTGAACCAAAATGTTTCCGGGCACGATGATGCACATAGCATGTCACATAGTACTCATCAGTCACAGAAGGCAGCAGGGTGGCACAGTGGTTAGCACACCTGCCTCACAGCGCCAGGGACTCGGGTTCGTTTCCCAGCTTGGGTGGGCTGTCTGTACGGAGTCTGCACGTTCTCCCCGTGTCTGCGTGGGTTTCCTCCGGGTGCTCCGGTTTCCTCCCACAGTCCAAAGATGTGCGGGTTAGGTGGATTGGCCATGTTAAATTGCCCCTTAGCATGAGGGGGACTAGCTAGGGTAAATACGTGGGGTTATGGGGATAGGGCCTAGGGGGGATTGTGGTTGTTGCAGACTCGATGGGCCGAATGGCCTCCTTCTGCACTGTAGGGATTCTATGATTCTATGAATCATGTGTCTGGATACCGTGTGTTCTCTCTCCAGGGTCACCTGGCTATGAACATAGGCATGATGGAGGGGCAGACAGTCCGGTCAGACGATTCCCTCAATCACCCATTGACTGGACCTGTTGATGGGCACCTTGGCAAGGCCCAAGAGCCGGCTTGCGAGTAGGTCCTCCTCTCTCTCTCTCTCTGACCTCCCCCTCTACACCCAGTGTTCAATTTGCTACTTGGGCAGCAAGAGAATGATATGCAGCGTCAATGTTTGCTGTACTCAAATGTGTCCCTTGATTGGTGGAGAGTAAGCTGGCATGAGGGCATCCAGCAACATTTGGGAGCTGGACAATTCCCTTCCTCTCTTCTCCCCGACAGCTGTGGCTCAGTCGATCATACTCTCATCTCTGAGACAGAAGGTTGTGGGTTCAAGTCCCATTCTAGAGCATGAAAATCAAGGCTGACTCTCCAATGCAGTACTGAGAGAGCACTGCACTGTCAGAGGTGCAGCTTTCAGGATAAAATGGCCTGGTCTGCTTTCTCCTGTGCATGTCATAGATCCCACAGCACGACTTTGAAAAAGAGCTGGTAAGTTTTCCCCAGTGTCCGAACCAATATTTATCCCTCAATCAACATCACAAAAACAGATTATCTGGTCATTATTATATCGCTGTTTGTCTGAGCTTGCTGTGTATAAATGGTTGTTTCTTCATTATAACACTGCTTACATTTCAAAAATTATCTTATTGGCCATAAGGGAAGCACAGTGATTAGCACCACAGTGCCAGAGATCCAGGTTAAATTCCGGCCCTGGGTCACTGTCTGTGTGGAATTCGCACGTTCTCCCCGTGTCTGCATGGGTTTTCTCTGTGTTTCGTCCCACAGTCCAAAAGATGTGTAGGTTAGGTGGATTGGCCATTGTTAAATTGCCCCTTTAGTGTCAAAAAATCAGAGAATCCCTATAGTGCAGAAGGAGACCATTCGGCCCGTCGAGTCAGCACCGACCACAATCCCACTCAGGCCCTATCCCCGTAACCCTACTTATTTACCCTGACACTAAGGGGCAATTTAGCATAGCCAATCAACCTAACCCACACACCTTCGGACTGTGGGAGGAAACCGGAGCGCCCGGAGGAAACCCACGCAGACACGGGGAGAATGTGCAGTCTCCACACAGACAGAGACCCGAGCCGGGAATTGAACCTGGGTCCCTGGAGCTGTGAGGCAGCAGTGCTAACCACTGTGCCATCGTGCCACCCAAAACTGTTTCATGGTCATCATTAGATGTCCAGATTTTTATGGGATTCAAGTTTCACCATCTGCTCTGGTAGGATTTCAACCTGGGTCTCCAGATATAACTCTAGGTCGCTGGATGATTAGGTCAGCGAAAATACCACTAGGCCATGTGCGGGTTAGGTGGAATGGTCATGCTAAATTGCCCTTTATTGCTTACAATTGGCATGATAACACTAAGGGGCAAGTTAGCACAGCCAATCCACCGACCTGCTTGCCACAGAGTGTTGCCCATAGCAAGGACCTGCACATGAAATCCTTTAACACGGGGAGCTGTTCTGCTTCATCTGTTATATGGTTCTGGCTAACGAGGAGACTCTCCTGCTCGCCATAGGCCCTATTTGGAATGGTTTTTTAGGTTGGCGGTCAACCTCTTCCACCATGTTGTGAACATTCCTTCTGTGCAGTCAGTCCTGGAGCTGGACTTGAACCTGGAGCTTGTGGCTCAGAGAGAGTGAGAGTGAGATGCTACCATTGCGCCGTAAGACCGCCCACAATCTCAGATTAGAATGCATGTGGCCGTGCTTACGCTGCACCCTAATTGCTAAAGGGATTCTTAACCCTTCATTTCCCATTCTCTATTTCCATTCCAGTTGATTCGAACATGCAGAGCCAGTGATATAACTTTCCAGTTCTATACAATTGCCCGCATTGCTACTAATTCTTTACAACAGTGTTCAGAAAACACTTGACCTCCTCCTTGAGGTGAGGTGAAGGGCGGCACGATGGCACAGTGGTTAGCACTGCTGCCTCACAGCGCCAGGGACCCAGGTTCAATTCCGGCCTCGGGTCACTGCCTGTGCGGAATCTGCACATTCTCCCCGCGTCTGCGTGGGTTTCCTCCGGGTGCTCTGGTTTCTTCCCACAATCCAAAGATGTGCAAGTTAGGTGGATTGGCCATTGCTAAATTGCCCCTTAGTGTCAGGGGGACTAGTAGGGTAAATATGTGGGATTGCGGAAATAGGGCTGGGGTGGGATTGTGGTCGGTGCAGACTCAATGGGCCGAATGGCCTCCTTCTGTCGGGATTCTATGAGTAGGAATTTGACTGAATCTGGTTTTCCCTGGTGAACATTGAGCAAGAGAAATAAACCATAAATAAATAAACGGCCTTTGATACAGATGGTTGGTCATTAGGAAATGCAGATTTCGGGACAATGCTACAGGCCGTTCTTATGCTACGTTCTAATCGCATTAGCTTTATGCGTCATTGTAATCTAAGTACATGTTTAGGAAGTTCCAGTGGAAGTTGCAGTCTGCCAAAGCAATGTACAAATGGGTACAAACTCAGGCAATCTCCGTGCCCAGAACATTCACGCTGTATGTTTCTGCCCGAGGCACCTGACTAGTTACACTGCTTTTGGTTTCAAATGCCATGGGGAGGGGAGCTGAGAGAAAGTAATTGTCTGTGAGGGTTTCAGGTGAAATGGGCACTCCCACACTGAGTATCCTGAGAGTCTCAAATTGTTCCCACTTGAGCGTTTCCAGGAGCTTCTGAAATGTGGACAAGCAACTTTGAAAATGGGCGTGAGCTCCCTCAGTGACTGCGCTCCTTAAAGAATCAAAGCATCCCGACAGTGCAGAAGGAGGCCATTCGGCCCACTGAGTCTGCACTGACTCTTGCCCAGGCTTACCCCGAAACCCTATGGGGGTGGGATTTTATGGCCTCGCTCTGTCGATACCGGAAATTCACGCCCCAGGTGACGCCCCAGAGCGGCACGGTAGCACAGTGGTTAGCACTGCTGCTTCACAGCTCCAGGGTCCTGGGTTCGATTCCCGGCTCGGGTCACTGTCTGTGTGGAGTTTGCACATTCTCCTCGTGTCTGCGTGGGTTTCCTCCGGGTGCTCCGGTTTCCTCCCACAGTCCAAAGATGTGCGGGTTAGGTTGATTGGCCAGGTTAAAAATTGCCCCTTAGAGTCCTGAGATGCGTAGGTTAGTGGGATTAGCGGGTAAATATGTGGGGGTAGGGCCTGGGTGGGATTGTGGTCGGTGCAGACTCGATGGGCCGAATGGCCTCCTTCTGCACTGTAGGGTTTCTATGATTTCTATGAGGTCAAGGGACATTTCCGTTGTCGGGCCCTTGTCTGCTCCGATTCCAAAGCGGGCGAGGTGGTAGAGTTCTGGCCTATGTATTTACTCCACTAATCTCCCTAACCGATACATCCCGGGACACTAAGGGGCAATTTAGCATGGCCAATCCACCTAACCTGCACATCTTTGGACACTAAGGGGCAATTTAGCATGGCCAATCCACCTAACCTGCACATCTTTGGACACTAAGGGGCAATTTAGCATGGCCAATCCACCTAACCTGCACATCTTTGGACACGAAGGGGCAATTTAGCATGGCCAATCCACCTAACCTGCACATCTTTGGACACGAAGGGGCAATTTAGCATGGCCAATCCACCTAACCTGCACATCTTTGGACACTAAGGGGCAATTTAGCATGGCCAATCCACCTAACCTGCACATCTTTGGACACCAAGGGGCAATTTAGCATGGCCAATCCGCCTAACCTGCACATCTTTGGACACTAAGGGGCAATTTAGCATGGCCAATCCGCCTAACCTGCTCATCTTTGGACACTAAGGGGCAATTTAGCATGGCCAATCCGCCTAACCTGCTCATCTTTGGACACGAAGGGGCAATTTAGCATGGCCAATCCACCTAACCTGCACATCTTTGCAGACTAAGTGGCAGTGCTTTTCTCTGCACATGGGCTGTCTTAACAGTAGGGTATAGTTGGAAACACGTGTGACAAGCATCTGTCTCTCACTGGTCTGACCCGCTATTGCTAGGAGCACAGAGAGATCAGAAGATTGAATATTGCCATGTGAATACTGCTGAGTAGATAGTCCAAGTGTTTATTTATTAATGCGACGTTTTAATGAGCAATGGATTTTGCTTTTAAAATAAATATATTATTTTTATATATATATAATTCATGTCAAAGTATTAAAACCCTGACACCAAGTGCTGACATACCTGCTACAACTGCAAAATGTCAAAGTTGAAACTGCCTATTCAGCCACCATGTCAATATGTGCAACCCCAGCCAATCCCACTGAAATGCCTCTACAGCGAAATGAAAAGTCAGATGGTCAAAGTTACAGTGGTGCCGCTAATGGGGTGAAAATGAAATTTCATGTAACTTTTGTATCGCTGTTCATTCATAAGAATGTCTGCCTGAACTCTTAGTCTGACTCCAAGCTATGCCACGCACATGCGAGGGGGGTTTGGACACTTCGGTGTAGCGTGTTTGTCCACAGATCTCTGAAGGTAGAAAGGCAGAATAATAGGGTGGTGAAAAAGGCATATGGCACACTCGCCTTTATCAATCGAGGTATAGATTACAAAAGCAGGGAAGTCATGTTGGAGTTGTATAGAACTTTGGTGGGGCCACAGCTGGAGTACTGTGTGCAGTTCTGGTCACCACATTATAGGAAGGATGTGATTGTACTGGAGGGTGCAGAGGAGATTCACCAGGACATTGCCTGGGATGGAACATTTAAGTTGCAAACAGAGGTTGGATAGGCTTGGGTTGTTTTCTCTGGAGCAGAGAAGACTGAGGGGCGACCTGATTGAGGTGTTCAAGATTATAAGGGGCAGGGACAGAGTGGATAAGGAGCAGTTGTTCCCCTTAGTTGAAGGGTCAGTTACGAGGGGACACAAGTTAAAAGTGAGGGGTGGGAGGCTTAGTGGGGATTTGAGGAAAAACCTTTTTACCCAGTGGGTGGTGATGGTCTGGAATGCGCTGCTTGGGAGGGTGGTGGAGGTGGGATGCCTCACATCCTTTAAAAAGTACCTGGATGAGTACTTGGCACGTCATAACATTCAAGGCTATGGGCCAAGCGCTGGCAAGTGGGATTAGGTGAGCAGATCAGGGCATTTCATGCGCTGGTGCAGCCTCGATGGGCTGAAGGGCCTCTTCTGCACTGTAATATTCTGTGATTTCCAACTTTACGCCAACTTCCTTAAGTGGAGCAGAGTGGGAGAGGTTGACCCGGGAGCTGGCAAGGTGGTGGGCAAAGAGTTCGACAGAGCAGTGTGTATGAATCAAACTGAGCAACGTAGCTGAAGAATTGGCCCATGTTGTGACACAGTGGTACTGGATCTCAGACACGCGAGGGAGGTGTCACCTTCAGAGAGAGTGGCACCAGTGATTGTCATACACCAGAGCATTGTGACTGCAGCCCTGGCAAGCACGATTTAGGCGTTGTCCACTGATGGCATGGGACACCTTTCATTTTACAAACACATTGGGTGATATAGAATCATAGAATCCCTCCAGCGTAGAAGGAGGCCATTCGGCCCATCGAGTCTGCACCGACCACAATCCACGCTATTCCCCATACTCCACGTATTTACGCATTTATTAGTGTTACAAGTAGGCTTATATTAACACTGCAATGAAAGTTACTGTGAAACTCCCCTGGTTGCCACACTCCGGCGCCTGTTCGGGTACACTGAGGGAGAATTTAGCACGGCCAATGCACCTAACCAGCGCCATCTTTCAGACTGTGGGAGGAAACCGGAGCACTCTGAGGAAACCCACGCAGACACGGGGAGAATGTGCAAACTCCACACAGACAGTGACCCAAGCCGGGAATCGAACCCAGGATCCCTGGCACTGTGAAGCAGCAATGCTAACCACTGTGCCACCGTGCCATTAGATATCTGATTCTCCTGTCAACGTCATCACCACCCACTCCAATGAGCTCCATTAAATTGCACCCATCGTGCGTACAGGAACATGGCTCCCATCAATGGATATCCGCAATGTAAATCAGCTGGACTTCTGCTCCTCAGAGAATCACAGAATTCCTACAGTGAAGAGAGGGGCCCTTTGCCCCATCAAGGCTGCACAGACTCTCCCACAGATCATCGCACCCAAGCCAACTGACCATCTTATCCCCGTAACCCCACACATTTACCCTGCTAATCCCCATAACCTTACACATTAAATTGCCCCTTAGTGTCATTAAGGGCACGGCCAATCCACCTAACACGCACATCTTTGGACTGTGGGAGGAAACCGGAGCACTTGGAAGAAACTGCATAGCATGCCAGAAACAATACTTTTCACTGTATACTAATACATGTGACAATAATAAATCAAATCCCACGCAGACAATGTGAAAACTCAACATGGTCACCCGAGGCTGGAATTGAACCTGGGCTCCTGGCGCTGAGAGGCAGCAGTGCTAACCACTGTGCCACCGTGTTGCTCATTTTACATCCATCTACATGTGCAGATGGGGTTCCAGTTTAGAACAACAAAGAACAAAGAACAATACAGCACAGGAACAGGCCCTTCGGCCCTCCAAGCCCACGCCGCTCCCCGGTCCAGGATTGAATCCTGAATCCAGGATCCCCGCCCAATTTTCCAGCCTATCTACATACCAATATCCTATCCACCGAGCTGTCCCTCACAGCTACGATGCTTTGTTCATTACAACCTATTAACTCACCCCCACCCCCCCATTCCAGACCATGTGATCTCCAGGGAGAGGCGAAAACCCAGAGTGAAAAACCCCAGGGCCAATATGGGGAAAAAAAAATCTGGGAAATTCCTCTCCGACCCCCTGAGGCGATCGAAACGAGTCCAGGAGATCACAATGGCCCTGATCGGAAAATGCTTCCCAACCCTAGTCATTTCCACTTCCACGAACACCATATGAATTCCCTGCCCCCGAGACAGGTTCCCAACTATCCGCAGTCTCACTCTGTACTGGCACCAGCAAGATGATCATAGAATGAAGCCTTGAAACGAGAAACCAGGAACAATTAGCCCGCGCCGCTCCCTGGTCCAAACTAGACCACTCTTTTGTATCCCTCCATTCCCACTCCGTTTAACATCAATCCAAAAGGTAGTGAGGCTCAGTGCTAACCACTGTGCCACCTTGATTGTGTTTATTGCAGGAAATCACATGTGGAACCAATTGGAAATGGACCCACCTGTAACCACGTGTTCAAGGTATCAATTATCCTCGTTACATCTATAATTACACATTTTTAGTAGCTTTAGCAAATGAGTTGATAAGGTAGGTGCTCGCAAACTCTTTAAAGGTTCTCCTGATTCAGTATCCTCTTGGGGAGACCAAAAAACCACATACCACACAAGGAATAAAAAGAAATAAAAATAGATTGAGGAAGGGATATGAAATTGATGTAAACAGGATATGCAGGGACCAGCTTGGAATTAAGAACTTTACATGACATATGGATCTAACTAATGCGGCCAACTTAAGGAAATCTGATTCTGAAGCCAAATAATGACAAACCGCAGGCATAAGTCATTTAAAATTTCAACAGGTCCAAGTCTAATTGTGATGCATCTGACGTGGAGTTCTCCAAAACCCACTGTTCCAATTACAGCTGTAAAGTATACTGTTCAAAAAATAATTTGAAAGATATGGTCGGCACGGTAGCACAATGGTTAGCACTGCTACCTCACAGTGCCAGGGACCTGGGTTCAATTCCGGCCTTGGGTGTCTGTCTGTGCGGAGTTTGCACATTCTCCCCGTGTCTGCGAGGGTTTCCTCCGGGTGCTCCGGTTTCCTCCCACAGTCCAAAGATGTGCGGCTTAGGTTGATTGGCCATGTTACATTGACCCTAGTGTCAGGGGGATTAGCAGGGTAAATGTGTGTAGGGCTGGGGGAATAGGGTCTGGGTGGGATTGTGGTTGGTGCAGACTCGATGGACAAAATGGCCTCCTTCTGCACTGTAGGGATTCTATGATAAATTCTAATCGGGTTTAATCCCAATCTGCTCCATCGTTAAACCCTTGGCGTTTCAACAACACTGACTTAATAGTCAGGTTAATGAGTCTGTAGCATTTTCACATCTCCGTGTCTGTCAACATACAAGCAGGAAGGGGTTTACTTTTGTTTTGAGGTGGGATATGATTTCTGAAAGGTTTAATAACACCACAAGTTAAAAACACATAAGTTGCAAGCTGTATTTTGATTTGATTTGATTTATTATTGTCACGTGTATCGGTATACAGTGAAAAGTATTGTCTCTTGCGCGCTATGATCAGAGGATTAGATAGGGTGGATAGTGAGAGCCTTTTTCCTCGGATGGTGTTGGCTAGCACAAGGGGACATAGCTTTAAATTGAGGGGTGAGAGATATAGGACAGATGTTAGAGGTAGGTTCTTTACTCAGAGAGTAGTAAGGGCGTGGAATGCCCTGCCTGCAGCAGTGGTGGACTCGTCAATGTTGAGAGCGTTCAAGTGGTTATTGGATAAACATATGGATGATATTGGAATAGTGTAGATTAGAGGGGCTTTAGATTGGTACCACTGGTCGGCGCAACATCGAGGGCCGAAGGGCCTGTACTGCGCTGTAATGTTCTATGTTCTATACAGACAAAGCATACCGTTCATAGAGAAGGAAAGGAGAGGGCGCAGAATGTAATGTTACGGTCATAAATAGGGTGCAGAGAAAGATCAACTTAGTGCGAGGTAGGTCCATTCAAAAGCCTGATGGCAGCAGGGAAGAAGTTGTTAATGAATTGGGTGGCACATGACCTCAGACTTTTGGATCTTTTTCCCGACGGAAGAAGGTGGAAGAGAGAATGTCCGGGGTGCGTGGGGTTCTTGATTATGCTGGCTGCTTTTCTGAGGGAAGTGTAGACAGTGTCAATGGATGAGAGGCTGGTTTGAGTGATGGACTGGGCTTCATTCACTGACCCTTTGTAGTTTCCTGCGGTCTTGGACAGAGCAGGAGCCATACCAAGCTGTGATACAACCAGAAAGAATGCTTTCCATGGTGCATCTGTAGAATTTGGTGAGAGTCATAGCAGACATGCCAAATTTCCTTAGTCTCCTGAGAAAATAGAGGCATTGGTAGACTTTTCAAATTATCGCATCTACATGGTGGGATGAGGACAGGTTGTTGGTGATCTGGACACCGAAAAACTTGAAGCTCTCGACCATTTCTACTTCATCAGATTGATGTAGGCAGGGGCATCTCAGTGACACAGAGAAAAGTACGTGAAAACGACAGGTCTTGATTAAAGCAGACCCAGATAAGAGTCAAGGACCATTTAATTGAACAATGTGCAGCTGCAGCTCATGTTTGCCCATTAGAACAAGGAACAATGGAAGGGGAGGTTGGTATAGCATTGGTCAGGGATGTAGCTATCATTGCTTGATGATATAACAAATAATTGGACACTATACCCTTATGTATGCATGATGTAACCTTAATCCATAACTGTGAGTGGATAGAGATAGCTTCGAAAATGTGATTGTTAATTACTTGTAATCGAAGTTGAAACTATAATTGCTTATGTATTTCTGAATGTTCTCACTCTGATTGGCCTGAATGACTTAGATCAGTCATGTGGCACTGCAGTGTGTCAATAAATCATCTTGAAACCACTCCATGACTTTGTCTGGCTACGTGAGGGGCATGATGGTATTAAATACAAAAGAAAAGCACCGCGACAGTCCCGTACCAATTTCCCATTGTACACCAGATCTTTGCTTTAATGCCATTGCTGTAGTGTTAACCTAGAAAGGCCTGTTGGGCTCAGATCTTGTTTCAGATCAATATCTGTGCTCTATGCAAGTAGGATATACCCTTGATTTGATTTTGACTTGATTTGATTTATTGTTGTCACATGTATTAGCATGCAGTGAAATATATTGTTTATTGCGCACTATACGGACAAAGCATACCATTCGAGAGAAGGAAAGGAGAGGGTGCAGAATATAGCGTTACAGTCATAGCTAGGGTATGGAGAAAGATCAACCTAATGCGAGCTAGGTCCATTCAAAAGCCTGACGGCAGCAGGGAAGAAGCTGTTCTTGAGTCGGTTGGTACGTGAACCCTTATCGGGTTGCACGGTAATCTGAATTTGGACAGTGAGACAGAAGAACAGCAATTGTTTCAGCATCAGGACGTGGCTTTACCTCAAATGTGCTTTATCATTGCTGCATCTGAATGGAACACAGGATGTGAATACTGTAACGTGTAAGAATGTACACCACTTGCCCATCCAACAGACCAAAGGTCTTTCAACGTACTCTGCAAGAAAGCACTCAAAACAGAGCAAGGTTTGACCAAACTGATTAGTCAGAACCTAAGTCACCGTTCTTCAAAAACACAATTACAGGAATAGAAGCAGAAAACTTGCCCAGTCACTTTTCCTTTTGTGACTCAGTACATGAACTCCTTCCAGGATATCGGTTAAGGGATTAGTGGTACAGTCAGACCCCAGCATGATACATGCAGCCTGAAGTATCCTGAAGTGGGTAGCAGTGAATAACAAAATTAACTCATTTTAATTTATACAATGGTTCTCACTAGGGTGAAGTTTTCAAAACGGACCAACACTCCCAGCAGAAGCAGGCAGACGCCTTGTCAATCAGTGCAACATCTGATCAGGAATGAACATGGAAGGTACAAGGTTCAAATCGGCATTGGCCACACGGCCTAATGCATTAGGCATCTGGTTTTGGATGGCAATAAATTAAATTGGCCAGCAACACCCATATCTCATAGGATCACAGACTCCCTACAGTGCAGAAGGAGGCCATTCAGCCCATCACGTCTGTACCGACCACAATCCCACCCAGGCCCTATCCCCGTAACCCCATGCATTTACCCTAGCTAATCCCCCTGACACTAAGGGGCAATTTAGCATGACCAATCATCCTAACTCGCACATCTTTGGACTGTGGGAGGAAACTCAATCACCTGGAGCGGCACAGTGGCACAGTGGTTAGCACTACTGCCTCTCAGTGCCAAGGACCCAGGTTCGATTCTCGGCTTGGGTCACTGTCTGTGTGGAGTTCGCACGTTCTCCCTGTGTCCACGTTGATCTCCTCCGGGTGCTCCGGTTTCCTCCCACACTCCAAACCTGTGCGGGTTAGGTGGATTGGCCGTGCTAAATTGCGACTTAGTGTCAAGGGGTTTAGCTCGGGTAAATGCATGGGGTTATGGGAACAGGGCCTGGGTGGGATTGTGGTCGGTGCAGACTCGATGGGCCAGACGGCCTCCTTCTGCACTGTAGGGATTCTATGAAATATATGCAAGACGCAATTCTAAATTCTCGATACTCTGTAACTTAATGAAATGTATTATTAAAAGTTTATGTCTTATTTGAACGCAAAATTTGAGCCCCGATATGTACTTCTGCCTACCTGTGATTTGTTAATTATGTTAAAGGATCATTCATTAATTGAAGGGAGACAATGCTTCGAGTCATTAATCGAAACCCACGCAGACACGGGGAGAATGTGCAAACTCCACACAGACAGTGACCCAAGCCGGGAATTGCACCCGGGTTCCTGGCGCTGTGAGGCAGCAGCGCTAACCACTGTGCCACCGTGCCGCCCTTCTTTACTGCTACTGCATAACAAGTGCACGATACGAATGTTTTGCAAAGTAAAACTTCTTTTCACCTGTATAAGAAACTTAGGATTGGAGAGTGCTAATTGGCTTTGATTGTGATCTTTACAAAATGTTCCGGAATGCTCCCATACTACTGCCAATGGGTCCTATGAGAGATTTTGGCAAGTGGCCCAAAAATCGGTTTTGTGCGGGCGTGAATTTGCAGTGGGATCTTCCCATGCCACCCGTCGTAGTGGATCAGGAATTTTGCTGGCGGCCAGCACGAGACCGGTTTGCATCCCACTAATTGGATGCAAATGAAGTACCGACTGGAATCCTCTCCGACACCCGATCCTCCGCGATGCCAATGGGAAAACATGCGTGTCCAGAACACAGTTGGAATGTAGGACATGTAGTGACCGGCCACGGGCCATATAACAAGCAGTTCTATCGTGTGGTTTGGGAGTAATTTAGGATCCAAAAGTCTGGACATACCTGAAAAAAGACTGGGGCTGCTTTCGGAGTTCAGGACAAATAGCCGCCAGTGACCATGGTCCCTGGAGCACCAGGGCGGTGGGTCTGGGGGAAGCATCTTTCAGGTGGACCTTTCATCTTAAGTGTAAATGAAGGGCGCCCAGTTTCCATCCTCTGCGGGTTTCCATCCTCTTTCCTTTCTTTTAATTAATTTATGGGATGTGGGTGTCGCTGGCTAGGACAGCATTTATTGCCCATCCCTATTGCCCTCGAGAAGGTAGTGATGAGCTACCATCTTGAACCCACTGCAGTTCTTGAGGTGTAGGCACTCCCACAGTGCTGTTAGGAAGGGAGTTCCAGGATTTTGACCCCGCAACAGTGGAGGAATGGTGATATATTTCCAATTAGAGTGGTTAGTGGCTTGGAGGGGAATGTCCAGGTGGTGGTATTCCCACATGTCTGCTGCCCTTGCCCTTCTAGATGTTAGTGGTTGTGGAATTGGAAGGTGCTGCCTAAGGAGCCATGGTGAGTTGCCGCAATGCATCTTGTAGATGGCACATCTGGATGCCACTGTTCATCGATGGTGAAGGGAGTGAATGTTATGATATTGGAGAGGGTGCCGATCAAGTGAGGTTGCTTTGTCCTGGATGGTGTTGAGCTTCTTGATGGTGCAGGGTGGCACAGTGATTAGCACTGCTGCCTCACAGCACCAGGGACCCGGGTTCGATTCCCGGCTTGGGTCACTGTCTGTGCGAAGTCTACAGGTTCTCCCCGTGTTTGCGTGGGTTTAATCTGGATGCTCCAGTTTACTCCCACAGTCCAAAGATGTGTGGGTTAGGTTGATTGGCCGTGCTAAATTGCCCCTTAGTGCCAGGGGCTGAGTAGTGTAAATAAGTGGGGTTATGGGGATAGGGCCTGGGTGGGATTGTGATCAGTGCGGACTCAATGGGCCGAATGGCCTCTTTCTGCGCTGTAGGGATTTTATGGGTCTATGATTCTTGAGTGTTGTTGGAGCTGCACTCATCCACGCAAGTGGAGAGTATTCCATCACACTCCTGACCTGTGCCTTGTAGGTGGTGGACAGGCTTTGGGGAGTCAGGAGGTGAGTTACTCGCCGCAGTATTCCTCGCCTCTGACCTGCTCTTGAGGAGATGTGTCTCCTTTCTTCAGCCGTGGATCAGTTGGGACTCGGGCACCCGGGTCTGATGGCAGGACATGCATCATCAAACCATTCCTCCCACAGAAGACGGTGCAAGCTCACCCGGATACATATTTAATCAGGCCGGGGATGGAAGACGTGGAATTTTCCAGCCGTTCACGCCGCCGGGATTCTCCAGCCCCGCCGGCAGCGCAACCCTGCCCTCGGGTTTCCCGCCGGAATGGGGCGACATCAATGGGCATTCCCATTGACAGCGGCGGGACCAGAGAATCCCGCCGCTAGCGAACAACGCGCCCGGCAGCAAACGGAGGCCGGAGAATCCCGCAAAAGTGGCGTGTTTTCCCATCAGCACCGGCAGCGGGAAACACGGATAAGAAACTGCCGTGGAACTTAGTGGGAGAATTCCGCCCACTAAAAGTAGACCAATGATTAATGACGCAGAAATTACCCAGGGCGAGATGAGAGTACGAGATAGGTTGAACCGTATAGAATCAGGAATGAGAACGTGTAGACGAAAGTTATGATTACTGCCGGGGTGCAGTGGGCTATGGGGAATAATGCATCAAGTCTTGGCTCTGTAATTAAATTGCTTTTTTATATCCCATTATTCGCAATACAATAATTCTGCTGTAGATATAAATTTTCATGTTGACGATTATACAGCTAATTAATCTTACATTTACCAACACAAAGCAGAGATGGCTCAATCTCATGTGATATCACAAGCAATAACTCTAACAATGAATGAAGGAAATAAGAAGCTTTTTGTTCTGGGGTCACCTATTTACAAAATATCAAATATATACAGTGGAAGAAAGCTAGTCCCGCCTTAACCAATGGAGAGGCTATCAATGAACACAGTCTTCCGAAATAATGGCTAAATATTAGTCAGGGTTCGTCCTGCCACATTTTGAATGGTCGTCTTTACAATGTTTGCAGTGCAGGGGACAGGGTTACACAGCATTCATAGCACAGAAGCAGACCGTTCAGCCAGACTGCTGGAGCTCCCCTTGAGTTATTGTACATTTAACCAGTGTGGGTACACAGATAAGGTGCACAGCCAAGGGCCGGAATTTTCCTGTTCCACCTGCCGTAGCGGCGCCGAGGATAGGAGAGCGGACCATGCAAAGGTCCGTTAACCTGGGGGGCCGGGGGGGGGTGGGATTTTACGGTTTTGGGGCAAGCGCAATTCTCACCCAAGGTCTTTACCCCCAGGGTAGGGGGAGTCAAAACCAGAGGGCGTAGTAGGTTTAAAGGTGAGAGGGGAAAGTTTTAAAAGGGACCTGAGGGGCAACGGTGAAAACACAGAGGCTATATGGCTATATTGGACGGGTTCATGGATGAGAGGGGTGTGGAGGGATATGGTCCAAGTGCGGGTCAGTGGGACTAGGCAAAAAATGGTTCGGCACAGACAAGAAGGGCCAAAAGGCCTGTTTCTGAGCTGTAATTTTCTTTTCTATGGTTTCTATATGGAATGAGCTGCCAGAGGAGGTGGAAGAGGCTGGTAAAATTACATTGAAAAGACATTTGGACAGGTACATGGATGGGAAAGGTTTAGAGGGATATGGGCCCAAACGCAGACAAATGGGACTGGTTCCATTTAGGAAACCTGGTCGGCATGGACGAGTTGGGCCGAAGGGCCTGTTTCCGTGTGGTATATTTCTATGACTCTATGATATTTCATATATACAAACTACTTGGAGGTATGTTTGTCCCCCAGTAGACTGTTCATCGGCATTGACAAGCAGTTTGTAGCTTAGATGCTGGTGGCCAGGGACAAGATAAAAGTGATGGCAGCACAGCTGTGAGGTAAAACAACCTGTGAAAATGAAACATCAAGGAAAATAATCATAGAATCCCTACAGTACAGAAGGAGGCCGTTTGGCCCATCGAGTCTGTACTGATCACAGCCCCACCTAGGCGCTATTCCCATAACCCTCATTTACCCTGCTAATCCCCCTGCAACTCGGGTCAATTTAGCATGGCCAATCAACCTAACCCAACATCTTTGGAGTGTGGGAGGAAACCGGAGCATCCGGAGGAAACCCACGGGGAGAAAGTGCAGACTCTGCACAGACAGTGACTCGAGACTGGAATTGAACCCGGGTCCCTGGCGCTATGAGGCAGCAGTGTTAATCACTGTGCCACCGTGCCGTCCAATGAGCGTTAACCCAAAATCTGTTTCTTAAGGCAGTTCACCTGATACTGCTTAATTATCATGTGGAGATGCCGGTGTTGGACTGGGGTAAACACAGTAAGAAGTCTCACAACACCAGGTTAAAGTCCAACAGGTTTATTTGGTAGCAAATACCAAAGCTTTCGGAGCTTGCTGCTCCTTCGTCAGATGGAGTGGTCTCACTCCATCTGACGAAGGAGCAGCAAGCTCCGAAAGCTTTGGTATTTGCTACCAAATAAACCTGTTGGACTTTAACCTGGTGTTGTGAGACTTCTTACACTGCTTAATTATCTCCAGGAATGAAATCTGACTGGAAATTGTGTGTTGTGCCACTGGTCATTCCTGAGTTGTAAGGGGTGAGGAATTAGTCCATATGGCTATATAGAGACCAGGCATGGTCATATACAGACAGTCCCAAGCCTTATGACAGTCCTATAGCGTGATTTGAGAGTAGTTTAGGATATACAATAGGAATGTAACATGGTTGTCAACAAATCTCAAGTTGAGGAACATTAGATAGTCAGAAGTTGCATGAAGATTTCAGAATCATAGAATCCCTTCAGTGCAGAAAGAGGCCATGCGGCCCATTCAAGCCTGCACCAACAATAATCCCACCCTGGCCCTATCCCCGTAACTCCACATATTTACCCTGCTAATCCCCCCAATTTAGCATGGCCAATCAACCTAACCCACAGATCTTTGGACTGTGGGAGGAAACCGGAGCACCTGGAGGAAACCCACGCAGACACGGGGAGAATGTGCAAACTCCACACAGATAGAGACCCGAGGCCAGGAATTGAACCCAGGTCCTTGGCGCTGTGAGGCAGCAGTGCTCACCACTGTGCCACCGTGCCACCTCCGTTTCCAGGGAGTGGCGTGAAGGTGGTACTCATTCGCACAAGGAATGGCGTTTGATGGGAGACTAGTTAAGGAAGTGAGGGAGTCGGCAATGCAGGGTTATGTTGATGGAGATAGGTGAGGATGAATGGAAGGAGTCCGGAGTGGGACATCAATGCTGACAGGGACTGCTTGGGCCGAATGGCCTGCTTCTGTGCTATTACGTTCTTTGCAATTCGATGTAATATCCGATAATGAATCAAAAATGGTAACTGGAGATGATGGTTTATTTCTTCTTGCGAGAAAGTGGAATCCTGATTTTTACACCCTCTTCACGGCTCCCGCCACTTTTAGTTCTGGACAATCCTGTTCCTCTCTTCTCTGTAATGTAAAATGTAATGTGTTAAAATAAGATACTGCTTTCTTGGTCTTCTCCTGCTTTTGTAACTTTAAGGGGAAGGAACACTCTCGACCAATGGTTTAACTGGTTAAATACGTTATGAGTTCTGTTATTAATTAATGAATGCACTAATTTTGATTTGCGTGAACTCATTCGAAGCCACCTCCAATACCAAGAGTTGTCTCACTTCAGTTGTCCCTTGCCTCAGTTCCTTTAGCGCACACATATTCTTTTTACCTTCAAATCTAGGTGCAAGGGACAGTTTCTTTATCCAATTTATTTTGTACAACCAATCTCCCTGATCCCTGGTGCTGTGAGGCAGCAGTACTAATCACACTGCCACCATTCGCCAAGATTTACTCCAAAGAATACGGTGGTGGCGCAGTGGTATTGTTGCTGGGTTAGTAATCCAGAGACCCAGGGTAAAGCTCTGGGGGCCTGGCTTCGAATCCCATCACGGCAGTTGGTGAAACTTGTAGAGGTTGTAAAATCATGCCCCAAGGCCAATGGACGTTTCCGTTCTACGAGCCTCCCCCTCCCCGATTCCGAGGAGGGCAAGGCGGTAGAGTTCCGGCCAATGAGTCCTCAGCTGGGCCTCTGGACTGCTAGCCCAGTGACAATACCTCCGCCTCAATTAGAGCAGTTTCGTCAGAAAATCAACTGCAGCCAACTCCGTAAATTTCCAGAGATTCTTCCTTCCTGTCACTGGCACTAAAATCCTTGCGGTTAGAAGTAGCCTCCTCAGAGAAATTCCATCCATGAATATTGCAGACGGAGCATTAATAAAACTGATTATGTCTTGGTTATGCACCCAGCAGTTTCCTTGTGCCTATTTATGAAGCTCCTTGGGACATTGCTACACGCTGAAGGCGCTATTTAAATGCATGCTCATCCACGAGACTTTATAAATGCATTAGCAATATCACTAAAGTAATCGATAGAGAAAAAAAAGTAGTGTTGAGAATAAAATGCATGTTAATCGATGATTGAGAAAAGTTCAGTCTGGGGACTCTGACTGATCTGTAGAAGGGAGCAGGAAGAACATCCTCCAGTACAGATAGAACATGGTTTATTTCAGGGTTAATGTGAGGAAGGTCTGCATCAATTCATTTTAATTAATTATTATTCCCAGAACCTAAAAGAGTCGCTGAATTAACTTTTGGGGAAAGCAGGGATTTCAGACCCTGGCTGAAATCTGAATCGTCTAGTTAAACCATAGATCAGCTATGATCTGATTGATTGCAGAACAGACTTGAGGCTTCAAATGGCCCACTCCTGTTCCTACACTCCTGCCCCTCTCAATGTAAAGTTCAAACGTTACATGTGGGTGGGGTGGGTGGGGAGGTTGGGAGGCAGCATGTATGTTCCCTGCTCTGACCAAGACCGCAAGAAACTGCAAAGGGTTGTGAACGAAGCCCAGTCCATCACGCAAACCAGCCCCCCAGCCACTGACTCCGTCTAGACTTCCTGTTGCCGCGGAAAAGCGCCAGGGACCCGGGTTCGATTCCCAGCTTGGGTCACTGTTTGTGCAGAGTCTGCACATTCTCTCTGTGCCTGCGTGGGTTTCCTCCGGGTGCTCCAGTTTCCTCTCACAGTCCGAAAGACGTGCTGGTTAGATGCATTGGCCGTACTAAATTCTCCCTCAGTGTACCCAAACAGACGCCGGAGTGTGGCGACTAGGGGATTTTCACAGTAACTTCACCTAACGAGCACGTCTTTCGGACTGTAGGAGGAAACCGGAATACCCGGAGGAAACCCACGCAGTTCTGGTCACCCTATTATAGAAAGGATATTATTAAACTAGAAAGAGTGCAGAAAAGATTTACTAGGATGCTACTGGGACTTGATAGTTTGAGTTATAAGGAGAGGCTGGATAGACTGGGACTTTTTTCCCTGGAGCGTAGGAGGCTGAGGGGTGATCTTATAGAGGTCTATAAAATAATGAGGGGCATAGATCAGCTAGATAGTCAACATCTTTTCCCAAAGATAGGGGGAGTCTAAAATTAGAGGGCATAGGTTTAAGGTGAGAGGGGAGAGATACAAAAGAGTCCAGAGGGGCAATTTTTTCGCACAGGGAATGGTGAGTATTTGGAACAAGCTGCCAGAGGTAGTAGTAGAGGTGGGTACAATTTTGTCTTAAAACGCATTTAGACAGTTACATGGGTAAGATGGGTATAGAGGGATATGGGCCAAATGCGGGCAATTGGGACTAGCTTAGTGGTTAAAAACTGGTCGGCATGGACAAGTTGGGCTGTAGGGCATGCTGTAAACCTCTATGACTCTATTGCAGTGTTAACGTAAGTCTAGTTGTGATACTAATAAAATAAATTTGAACTTAAGTGATAAAATAATGCTTCATGTATTGTACTATGTGTGGTATACAGAGCCAGTACTCCCAAGGGTATAGATCAGACAATTGGCTATCTGACTGTACAGAACTCCCATATTGAAGATAAAAGGCAAATGTTGAACTCAGAAAAATCCTACTCTGGAAAAGGAATAAAAACTGTATAGTTCCACTTCACAGAAATTGACAATTTGTTTTTTTTTCTGTACTCTTTTAAATCATTGTGCTTTTTCTCAATCCCCGGAGTTAGGGGTGTTGCAGGCAAGGCTGGTTCTTATTGCCCAATCCTGGTTGCCCAGAGGGCCTGGTGGTTTGACCTCTCTGTGACTGGCTGCCATCTGTGTGGGGCAAGATCTTTCGCAGCGTTATTCCAAGTAGCTTTTCTGACTGGCTCACTGGGCCACTTCAGAGGGTGGCGAAGAAATAGCCAGATCGGGGAGCACCTGGGGCCACAGTTAAGTTGATTTTTATTTATTCGCTCGTCACGTGGACTGCACAGTGGTTAGCACTGCCGCCTCACAGCTCCAGGGACCCGGGTTCGATTCCCGGCTTGGGTCACCGTCTGTGTGGAGTTTGCACGTTCTGCCCCGTGACTGCGAAGGTTTCCTCCGGGCGCTCCGGTTTCCTCCCACAGTCCAAAAATGTGCGGGTTAGGTGGATTGGCCGTGCTAAATTGCCCCTTAGTGTCCCGGGATGAATAGGTTAGAGGGGTTAGAGGGGTAAACATGTTACGGGGATAGGGACGAGATGGGATTATTATTGGTGCAGACTCGATGGGCCGAATGGCCTCCATCTGCACTCTATGAAAAGTAGGCTGCAATGAAGTTACTGTGAAAATCCCTCAGCCGCCACACTCCAGCGCCTGTTCGGGTACACTGAGGGAGAATTTAGCACGGCCAATGCACCTAACCAGCACGTCTTTCAGTCTGTGGGAGGAAACCGGAGCACCCGGAGGAAACCCACGCAGACATGGGGAGAATGTGCAGACTCCACACACAGACAGTGACCCAAGCCGGGAATCGAACCCGGGTCCCCGGTGCTGTGAGGCAGCAGTGCTAAACCACAGTGCCACTGTGCCAATCCAACACAAGATTCTCTTCACTGAAGATGGCCAATAAAACAATTGGATTTTCAAGACGTTCCGACAGTTTGATGATTGCTTTTTCCAATGCCATCATCTTCCCCCAAATTTGCAGATAGCTGAAAAACTGGATTGAAACTCTCGAACGGCCACGGCACAATTGAGGATCAGATTCCTCGGCTTTCCATCGGAATGAAGGAACTTCCCTGAGCTGGACATTCCTGCTCAGGATCGCAGTTCTTTGTGCTGCGACCTCAGATTTACTATCAGAAAGCTACGTGTACCATGCTGGAAATCTCTGCTACTTTTCCTTTCTCTCACTAGGGTGCAGGAGAGCACCATAGAGGTTGTGCTGTCCCAGAACTGTCATTGCAATCGGCTCTCCATTAGAATGAGAGGCGCACCATTGATTCATTAAGATTTTATTGTTTCAACTTATTGACGGATAAAGGCTATGGCCGGAATTCTCTGGAAGTTCACGCCGGCCGGATTCTCCAGTCCCGCCGGCAGCGCACCCGGGTCTGCGATGGACGTCGGTGGGAATTCCCATTGACAGCGACGGAACAAGAGAACCCCGTCGCTAGCAAACAACGCGCCACCTCCCGCTGGCGGGATACACGTAGCTGGGAGACCAGAGAACCTCACCCATCTCTAATTGCCTTTGAGGGGGCTTTTGCTGGCGGTACGGTGGCACAGTGGTTAGCACTGCTGCCTCACAGCGCCAGGGACCCGGGTTCGAGTCCCGGCTTGGGTCACTGTCTGTGTGGAGTTTGCACGTTCTCCCCGTGTCTGCATGGGTTTCCTCCGGGTGCTCCGGTTTCCTCCCACAGTACGAAAGACATGCCGGTTAGGTGCATTGGCTGTGCTAAATTCTCCCTCAGTGTACCCGAACAGAGTGTGGCGACTAGGGGATTTTCACATTAACTTCATTGTAGTGTTAATGTAAGCCTACTTGTGACACTAATAAATAAACTTTAATTAAGAGTCAACCACATTGCTGTGTGGCTCTGGAGTCACATGTAGGCCTGACCAGGTAAGGATGGTAGATTTCCTTCCCTGAAGGATATTAGTGAACCAGATGGTTTTTTTTTTACAGCAATTGTTTCATGGTTCATTGTTAGACTTTTAATTCCACAGTTTTATTAAATTCATATTTCACCATCTGCCGTGGTGGGATTCGAACCTGGGGTCCCTAGAGCATTACCTTGGGTCTCTCGATTACTAGTCCAGCGACAATACCACTAGGCCACTGATTCCCTGGTAGTGTTAGCGCTGCACTCGAGCTTCCTCATCTTCCTCATTATCTCACTCTCTCAGCCTATCTTATTCCTTTCTCTCTCGTGTGGTTATCTGGGTTCCCCTCTTTGGCGGCACGGTAGCACAGTGGTTAGCACTGCTGCTTCACAGCTCCAGGGTCCCGGGTTCGATTCCCGGCTCGGGTCACTGTCTGTGTGGAGTTTGCACATTCTCCTCGTGTTTGCGTGGGTTTCCTCCGGGTGCTCCGGTTTCCTCCCACAGTCCAAAGATGTGCGGGTTAGGTTGATTGGCCAGGTTAAAATTGCCCCTGAGATGCGTAGGTTAGAGGGATTAGCGGGTAAAATATGTGGGGGTAGGGCCTGGGTGGGATTGTGGTCGGTGCAGACTCGATGGGCCGAATGGCCTCCTTCTGCACTGTAGGGTTTCTATGATTTCTATGAAAAATCATAGAAATCATAGAAACCCTACAGTGCAGAAGGAGGCCATTCGGCCCATCGAGTCTGCACCGACCACAATCCCACCCAGGCCCTACCCCCACATATTTTACCCACTAATCCCTCTAACCTACGCATCTCAGGGGCAATTTTAACCTGGCCAATCAACCTAACCCGCACATCTTTGGACTGTGGGAGGAAACCGGAGCACCCGGAGGAAACCCACGCAAACACGAGGAGAATGTGCAAACTCCACACAGACAGTGACCCGAGCCGGGAATCGAACCCGGGACCCTGGAGCTGTGAAGCAGCAGTGCTAACCACTGTGCTACCGTACCTATGATATTAATTTCAACTGAACCCTGTGGTAGGGAGTTCCACATTCGAACCACACGCAGAAGTTTCTCTTGAATTGCCTCTTGGGAAAGGGGAGAAAAAAAATGAAGGGCTGAATTTTTCCCAGCCCTGGGCTGGGAGGTGGGGAGAGCCAGGAATGTGGCAGTGAGCCGCATTGATAAGGCACCTTGACACATTCCTACTTTCAGGGAGCTTTCCCAGGAGCAGCTCCATAAAAGTGGCAGAAAATTACACTTGTTGAGGCTCCAACTGGGGAGATTTCATAGTATCGTACTGCGGACAGAGTGTCTGTGGTGAACCATCGTTGGTTCACCACTGGGGTTGTTATTGTATTACTGTTGGGCTAGGGTGTTGTTGTTATGGGGGTTGTACTATGTTGTTGGGATAGGGTGTTTACCTGTCCTAAGTGTTATCATGGCACACTCCAGTGGGGTCCCGCCTCCGGTGGCAGGGTATAAGACCCCCTGCTCCGGCAGGACCCCTTCAGTCTGAACGGGTGAATTTGTGTTAGTAGTTTCATTGTTAATGTATTAAAGCCTTCAGTTCTAAAGCCTTGTTTCCGGGTGCTCATTGAGGTGCATCAATTTAATACATTAACTGAGAATATGGAACAGATCCTAAAACCGGATCGTCTGACACTGGACCCACGTGCGGTCGGTGCAGCTAACACGTTCGAACATTGGTGGAAGTGCTTCGAGGACTACCTGGCAGCCTCGGTAGCTATCACTACAGACAGTGATAGACTCCAGGTCCTCCACGCAAGGGTAAGCGACACGATTTACCTAGCCATTCGTGCAGCTTCCACTTACCAGGGTGCCGTCGAGCTCCTAAAGAATAGGTACATTACGCCACCCAACGAGATTCACGCTCGTTATCTCCTCGCTACACGACGTCGGCAGTCGGGCGAGACCATAGAAGACTACGCCAATGAACTCCTGCAGCTTGCCAGGGGTTGTGACTGTAAGGATGTCTCCGCCGAGCAGTACATGCAAGACCTCGCCCGAGACGCGTTCGTAGCAGGGGTAGGGTCCTCGTACATCAGACTTAAATTATTAGAAAAGGGGAAACTCAACTTGACCCAGGCAATGGGGATGGCCGTGAGGTTGGAGGCGGCGTCGAAGAGCTTGGCGCTGTACCCCGAGGACCACGTGCAGTCAACGTGGTTGGAGCAAGCTCTGCTCCCTCCTCGCCCCGCGAACCCGCGCTCCCAGATCGATTCGACGACGGCGGCAGCTCCAGGTGGCCAGCGATGCTATTTTTGCGGTGGGGCCAAGCATCCACGGCAACAGTGTCCGGCAAGAACGGCAATCTGCAGCCAGTGCGGTAAAAAAAGGCCACTACGGCAAAGTCTGCAGGTCCAAACCTAAAAACGGCAGTGCAGCTTGTAACCCTCCAGAACGGAGACCATCTCTTTCGGCGCTGCAGTACCCACGAGGTCCGACCACGTGCGATCTCAGGACGGCGCCATCGTGGCAGACAGAGGAGGAGGAAGACCACCAGGAGTCGCTGCGCTTGGAGCCCTCGGCCACATGCGATTCATGGGGGCGGCCATCATGGTCCACGACGACTAGGAGCGACCAGCAGGGGTCCTCAGCATCCACATCGGCAGCATGCAGCAGCGACCAGCAGGGGTCCTCAGCATCCACATCGGCAGCATGCAGTGACACCCAGGGGCCAACGGTGGCGTCGATCTCTCTGGATCAGACCAGGCATTACAGACTGGAACATTCCATGATGGAGGTAAAGGTTAGTGGCAGAACTGTAAATTGTCTGTTTGACAGTGGGAGCACCGAAAGTTTCATACACCCTGAAACTGCTAAAAGGTGTGGACTCCGGGTTCTCCCTGCCAAACAGACAATTTCCATGGCATCACAGTCCCGGTCTGTACCGATCCAAGGACAATGTATGGTAACTCTTGAGGTACAGGGCACAGTTTACGAGCAATACAGGCTCCTTGTGCTACCTCACCTTTGCGCGCCAATTCTCCTCGGACTAAACTTTATGGCCCACATGAGGAGTGTGATCCTACAGTACGGTGGGCCACTCCCTTCACTGGCAGTAGGGAACCAGCCGCAGCCTCCAAATTGCCCAAAGCGCCCCGCGTGCAATCTATCTACCCTGAAGATCACGACACCATCCCTTTTTAAAAATCTGGTACCTGGCTGCAAGCCCATCGCTACTAAAAGTAGGCGTTACAGCGCTGAGGACCGGATCTTTATTAGATCTGAGGTTCAGCGGCTCCTCAAGGAAGGGATCATACAGGCCAGTGCTAGTCCGTGGAGAGCGCAGGTCGTGGTAGTCAAAAGCGGGAACAAACCTCGGATGGTCATCGACTATAGTCAGACCATTAATAGATACACGCAGCTGGATGCGTATCCTCTCCCGCGCATTTCTGATATGGTCAATCAGATTGCGCAGTACCGAGTGTTTTCTACCATAGACCTTAAGTCCGCCTACCATCAACTCCCCATCCGCCCAGAGGACCGACAATATACGGCTTTTGAGGCGGATGGTCGTCTATACCAATTCCTCAGGGTTCCATTTGGTGTCACCAATGGGGTCTCGGTCTTCCAGCGTGCTATGGACCGAATGGTGGACCAGAACGGGTTGCGGGCTACCTTCCCGTACCTGGATAACGTCACCATCTGCGGCCATGACCAGCAGGACCACGACACGAATCTCCAACACTTTCTACGCACTGCATCTCACCTGAATCTGACCTATAACAGGGAGAAGTGCGTATTCCGTACGCATAGGTTAGCCATCCTCGGATACGTGGTGGAAAACGGGGTCATTGGCCCTGATCCAGACCGTATGCGCCCACTCACTGAACTTCCCTTGCCCGCTAGCACGAAAGCACTGAGGAGATGCCTCGGGTTCTTTTCGTATTATGCACAGTGGGTCCCCAACTACGCGGACAAAGCTCGTCCGCTCATTAAGTCCACGACCTTCCCACTTACGCCGGAGGCCCAATTGGCCTTCAAGGTTTTGAAAAGCGACATCTCGAAAGCCACGATGCACGCGGTGGATGAATCCATCCCTTTCCAGGTGGAGAGTGATGCATCGGACTTCGCCCTAGCCGCCACACTAAACCAGGCAGGCAGGCCCGTCGCGTTTTTTTCCCGCACCCTTCAAGGCCCAGAGATTCGGCACTCAGCGGTGGAAAAGGAGGCTCAGGCCATTGTGGAGGCAGTCAGACACTGGCGCCATTACCTGGCAGGTAAGCGGTTCACCCTGATCACGGATCAACGATCCGTGGCGTTTATGTTCAGTAACACGCAGAGGGGCAAGATCAAGAACGATAAGATCTTGCGGTGGAGAATTGAGCTCTCCACCTATAATTACGATATTATGGATCGTCCAGGGAAGCTCAATGAGCCCTCGGATGCCCTCTCGCGCGGAACATGCGCCATCATGCAGGAGGACCGCTTGAAGGCTCTCCACAATGATCTGTGTCATCCTGGAGTCACCAGACTCTACCACTTCATAAAAGCCCGCAACCTACCCTACTCGGTGGAGGAGGTCAGGTCAGTTACTAGAAGTTGTCGGATTTGCGCAGAATGCAAACCACACTTTTATCGACCAGACCGGGCACATTTGGTCAAGGCCACTCGCCCTTTTGAGAGGCTGAGTGTAGATTTTAAGGGCCCCCTTCCCTCAACGGATCGGAATGTCTATTTTCTTAACATAATAGACGAATTTTCCCGGTTTCCGTTTGTTTTCCCCTGTGCGGACACGTCGACTGCCACCGTCATCAAGGCATTCAGTGAGCTTTTTACCCTGTTCGGGCACCCCTGCTATATTCATAGCGACAGGGGCTCGTCGTTCATGAGCAACGACTTGAGGCAATTCCTGCTCTCATTCGGGATTGCCTCTAGTAGAACCACGAGCTACAACCCTAGGGGTAACGGACAGGTGGAAAGGGAGAATGCTACAGTCTGGAAGGCTGTCCTACTGGCACTGAAATCCAAGGGCCTTCCAGTCTCCCGGTGGCAGGAGGTCCTTCCAACTGCGCTCCATTCTATCCGCTCCCTCCTGTGTACGGCAACCAATGCTACTCCCCACGAGAGGATGTTCTCATTCCCTCGGAAGTCGTCCTCGGGGACCTCATTGCCAGCCTGGTTGACGTACCCAGGACCCGTCCTTCTGCGGCGCCATGTGAGGGCTCGCAAGTCCGACCCCTTGGTCGAACCGGTCCAACTCCTCCACGCCAACCCTCAGTATGCCTATGTGGCATATCCTGACGGGCGAGAGGACACTGTCTCCATTAGAGACCTGGCGCCCGCAGGGGACGTAGCAACTCCTGTCGCTCCTATTCCCCCAGTCACAGATCCACTACTCCTCATTACTTCCCCAGACGTGGCGCGGTCAGCACCGGGACCAGTGCATAACACTTTTACTCCCATGTACAGCTTGCCTGAGACTCGGAGATCGGCGCCACCATCATCACCACCACCACCACCACCAAACGTTCCAGGATCCCCTACACCATCGCCTCATCAGGGCCGGCCGGCCCGGGAGTCTTTGAGGGGACAGCCAGATGTTGTTTTGAGAGAGCCACCGCAAGCACCTGCTCCGGTTTCGCAACCGGTGTTGAGAAGATCGCAGCGTCGGTGTGGTCCTCCAGACCGTCTGGACTTGTGAATCCTGTTATTTTTTTTGTCATTGTCTGTTTTCATCCACCCCGCCACCTTTGGTTCCTAAAGGAGGGGTGAATGTGGTGAACCATCGTTGGTTCACCACTGGGGTTGTTATTGTATTACTGTTGGGCTAGGGTGTTGTTGTTATGGGGGTTGTACTATGTTGTTGGGATAGGGTGTTTACCTGTCCTAAGTGTTATCATGGCACACTCCAGTGGGGTCCCGCCTCCGGTGGCAGGGTATAAGACCCCCTGCTCCGGCAGGACCCCTTCAGTCTGAACGGGTGAATTTGTGTTAGTAGTTTCATTGTTAATGTATTAAAGCCTTCAGTTCTAAAGCCTTGTTTCCGGGTGCTCATTGAGGTGCATCAGTGTCCCACCAGCCTGCTCCCAACACTGCATGAGGCCTGAGACCCTAGGCCCCAGTGACAAGCTTGAAAAATCGCCATCTCTGGCCAAGCCGGATCGCGCAGAGAGATCTCCCCTTCATCCCAATGGATTTGTCATCCTCGATCCCATTGATCTCTCCACTGGGATGCAGTCCAGTTAGGACCCCTTGGTGTTGAGGCGCCCTCCTGGTCTCTGACCTGCGTCGTTGGCGCCCAGCTCTCCCGGTAGAGGTTGTGGAAGAGCTGGGCCTTCCGATTGTTTCCTGCAGCATCGAGAGCCTGCCCGCCACGTTTAAGAGGACAGCGGGTGAAGAGGTGGCCGTTCCGGAGGACACGGCCTGAAAGAGTGGTTGGTTTTGTCGCCAACAGGTGGGGGCTCAGGAGCCTGGATTTAATCCTGATATCTGGGCTGCAAACCAGTCAGAAAATCGATGTAAAGTGACTAACAGGACATGAGAGGAATGGGCAAACTGCGTTAATGAGACAGGGCTAATGACACTGAGCAGTTGTCTTCAGCCAGTGTTACACGCAGTTTGCCGCTTCTATCGAGCTGCAGTCTTGTCTGAGCCTCGCTCGTATTTTGATTGACTCTCCTCACCCCACACCAAACCCCTCCCCCTCCCCCTCATCCTTGTCATAAAATCCTATAGATTCCTAGAAGCCCTACAGTGCAGAAGGAGGCCGTTCGGCCCACCGAGTCTGCAGCGAACACAATCCCACCCAGGTCCTCTTCCCGTAACCTCACATACTTATTGCCCATCTCTAGTTGCCTCTGAGGGGGCTTTTGTGGGGTTAAGCCCCCTGACACTAGGGTCAATTTAGCATGGCCAATCACCCTAATCTGCACAGTTTTGGACTGTGGGAGGAAACCGGAGCACCCGGAGGAAACCCACGCAAACTCCCCACAGACAGTGACCCAAGCCGGGAATGGAACCCGGGTCCCTGGCGCTGTGAGGCAGCAGTGCCAACCACTGTGCCACCGTGCCGCCCTTCATCCAATTCCAAAACCAAAATATTCTGATCTGCCGATGTTTGGACTCTCCTTTCCAATGAGAAAAAGCAAGAGTTTCATTTTATTGTTTCAAATACTCCAGAGATAGTCTGGAGTATTTGAACAATATTCATAATCTGGCACTGGTTCCTCCAGTGCGGTGGCCGCTATAATAGTGCTGCGGGGATGTATATTCTTCCTGCTTTATTCTGTTGAGCTTGTTGCATTTATTTATTTAACTGTTCGTTTGCCAAGTTGGTGTCGGGGAAACTGACATGCCGCTGGCTCTGGAATTTTTAAACACTGTCTGAATCCTTTCTCACCTTTCCTGAAGATTCAGCCCCAAAAGTTGGGAGAAAGGCATCTGGAATGCTCTCCTTCATTGGTAGAATGCAAAAGTAGGGATGTAATGATGGAACTCTATAAGATACTGGTGAGGCCCACACCTGGAGTACTGTGTGCAGTTCTGGTCACCACATTACAGGAAGGACGTAACTGTTCATAGAAGCAGAATCATAGAATCCCTACAGCGCAAAACAGGCCATTCAGACCATCAAGCCTGCACCGACTCTCTGACAGAATAACTTACTCACGCCCTCTCCCTATAACTCCACACATTTCCCATGGATAATCCATCTAATCTACACAGCTTGGGGCACTAAGGGACAATTCAGCATGGCCAATCTTTGTAGTGTGGGAGGAAACCGGAACACCCATGCAGACACATGGGAGAACGGGCAGATTCCGCACAGACGGACCTAACCTGGAAATCGAACCCGGGTCCCTGGCGCTGTGAGATAGCAGTGCTAACCACTGCGCCACCGTGCCGCCCCAACAGAGACAGAGCAGACAAGAGGAACCTGTCTCCCCTAGCAGAGAGTTCAAAAACCAGGGGTCATAGATTCAAGATAAGTGGCAGAAGAGGGGACACGAGGAAAAGTCTTTTTACGCAGAGGGTGATGGGTGTCTGGAATTCGCTGCCTGAGTTGGTGGTGGAGGCAGAAACGCTAAACCTGTTCCAAAAGCACCTGGATCTGCAGCTTTAGTTCTGCAAATTGCAGGGCTGTGGGTCATGTGCAGGAAGATGGGATTAGAAAGGGCATGTGGGTCGGCATGGACAAGATGGGCTGAATGGCCCCCTTCTATGCTGTGTGATTTCTATGGTTGGCTTCATAGCAATTGGAGTTTTGTGGTTTCAAGGGGAGATATCTTCACCTCAGCAGCGGGGTATTGCAGGGGACATCTCACTCCCATTACAAAGCCCGGAATGATCCGACTCACGCGCAAACCAATCCGCATCGCAGAGGAGCCACGATCCACGAGGAAACAATTTTTCTTTTTCCAACTCAGAAAAGACTTGTCAAATATATGTTTTCTGTTGATTGGCAATGTCACCGTGGCAAACAAAGTATATCTCCATGAAACAGTTTCTCTGAAGCTGCCCGCCTGATTCAGGGAAACTTGTGTCCAATTTAATGGGCGTCTGTCTGAGTTTCGGACTTGTTTCCAAAAATAACCGGCCTTGCAGCTGGAGATCATTGAAAGCAGTGTGAGATTAGCGACCCACGGCCAGTACTGAATTCAATCTTTATCCTGCATTCTTACTGCGAGCTGTGCTCAGTTATTTTGTAAATAAAAATGATGGTCTTTAATGATTTGGCAGATTAATCATTTCCTACTCGTTAATGAAAGAACGGCCAATGTGCCTTGTCCCAGAATCCCTTCTGTCCAATTGCCCTTTGGCCTAATATGTCAATTGTCAAGGTTCCAATAATATCCACAGGCCAGACCACTCAGATTTGTCTTGTATTGAAACATTAGCAAAATAAATAAAGATTGCAATTGGCCGGGAGAATGCGACACAATATACTGGGAAATCTTGTGGCAGAGTTTCCTTTGATAGCATTGCCGACTTTACTGACAACACAACTCCCAATTCCTGTCCCAGGAGCTCCCACTTCTCCTCATTGCTAAGTTAAAGCTGCTTCGATTCCCTTCCTTTCTTAACTCTTAAAGACTGAGTCTCTTCAAGGGACAGCACGGTGGCACAGTGGTTAGCACTGCTGCCTCACAGCGCCAGGGACCCAGGTTCGATTCCGGCCTTGATCTGTGCAGAGTATCGCATGTTCTCCAGAGGAGGAAACAACTCGCAGACACGGGGAAGAACGTGCAAACTCCACACAGACGGTCATCCAAGTTGAACCGGGGTACAATCTTCCCCTTAGTTTTCCCAACATTGCAATGCTCTAAGGATTAAAATAAATGGCTCTGCAGGGTACAGCACGGCGTTAGCGCTGCTGCCTCACAGCACCAGGGACCTGGGTCCGAATCCCGGCTTGGGTCACCGTCTGTGTGGAGTCTGCACGTTCTCCCTGTGTCTGTGTGGGTTTCCTCCGGGTGCTCCGGTTTCCTCCCACAGTCCAAAGATGTGCGGGCTCGGTGAATTGGCCATGATAAATTCTCCCTCAGTGCGGCGACTATGGGATTTTCACAGTAACTTCATTACAGTGTTAATGTAAGTCTACTTGTGACACTAATAATTAAACTTTTAACTTTTTTTACAGTGATAGTGAGTAAACAGCTGCACGAGCTGGCAGAGGGAGTAACACAGTGGCAAAGTCTCATACCAACCTAGCTGCGGCAATCAATTAACCGGAGTCGGTGACACAGAATCCGATCAAATTTCTTCACCTAACCTAAGCTTCTGTTACTGTTGAGCTGGGCCCCAGAGCTAATCACTCCGAAAGCTGAGTTATATTGCTCTTAAAACCAGAACTTACCGCAGGAGAAGGCTGAGGACAGGATTAATCACCGCAATATAGTCATGATGAGTGGTTCCTGAAATAGACTGATGCAGTCACTAGCTGGCTATTTAATTTTAACCAAGGTCAGGCTTTCCTTTGGTCGATTGGCATTTTCTCATTATTTAACCGTGTCTCTCCCAATGGCTCCTTCATTGGGGTAAGAGCCTGCAGGTGAAAGTTATCCAGATGCTGTTTGAACACACGTTAGGCTTGATGGTGAGCGTGGACATTTAGGGGGAGATGGTGGGGTCATAGGGCAGGATTTTCCGGCTACGCTCAACCCAAGGTTGGAAAATTCTGCCTGAGGTCAACAGACCTTTGCATGGTTCGTGTCCCGCCCACTACGATTCCCTTGGCGGGCAGGAGAATGGAGAAAAGTCCACCCATAGAGTTATACAGCACAGAGGCAGCATACACACCCCTATTTACATCAACGGGGTAGAGGTGGAAAGGGTCTGCAGCTTTAAATACCCGGGCGTCCACATCATGGAGAACCTCTCATGGCCCCTCAACTCCTCCTCCCCAGTGAAGAAGGTACAGCAGCGCCTATACTTCCTGAGGAGACTAAAGAGAGCCAACCTGTCCCCCTAGCTTCTCTCAACCTTCCACCGGTGCAAAATCGAGAGCATCTTGTCGAACTGCATTAGTTTATTTATACATTTATTTATTAAGAAATAGGCTTACATTAACACTGCAATGAAGTTACTGTGAAAATCCCCTAGTCGCCACACTCCGGCGCCTGTTTGGGTACACTGAGGGAGAGTTTAGCACAGCCAATGCATCTTAACCAGCACGTATTTCGGACTGTGGGAGGAAACCGGAGCACCCGGAGGAAACCCACGCAGACACAGGGAGAATGTGCAAACTCCACACAGACAGTGACCCAAGCCGGGAATCGAACCCGGGTCCCTGGTACTATAAGGCATCAGTGCTAACCACTGTGCCACCGTGCCACCCCATTACAGTGTGGTACAGCAGTTGCTCCATTTCTGACCAGAAAGCTCTGCAGCGGGTAGTCAAAACTGCCCAATACATCATCGGCACCCAGCTACCAACCATCCAGGATATTTATCACAAACACTGTCTGCGGAGATCTTTCCGCATCACCAGAGATCCCACCCATCCCAGCCACAGACTGTTTGCCCCCCTGCCCTCTGGGAGGCGCTACAGATGCATTCGAGCCCGTACGACCAGGTTCTGGAACAACTTCTTCCCCGGAGCTGTTACCCAGCTGAACTCCATCCTTTAACATATTCCCAGGCGATGGGCATTGTGTGACGTGCATGTATACACTTAATGGCTATTGGCACTATTTTATAATGGCTACTTGCATTTGCTTTTTTTCTTTGTATCTTCGGAGCGTACAAGCTCACTTTTCGTTGTGTCTGTATTTGTGCACTATACAATGACAACAGGATAAAATAGAATGGAATAGAATAGAAAGAGGCCCTTTGGCCCATCATGTTTGCGCCAGTCATCAAATCCGATTTGGTCCGTAACCTTGTATGCTATGGCGTTTCAAGTGCTCATCTAAATGCTTATTAAATGTTGTGAGGGTTCCCTCTCCTACCCCCCTTTCAGGCAGAGCATTCTAGATTCCCAGCACCCTCTGGGTGTAAATGTTTTTCCTCAAATCCTCTTCAAATCTCCTGCCCCCGTACCTTAAATCTATGCCCCCTGGTTATTGGCCCCTCTCCTCAGGGGAAAAAGTTTCTTCCTATCCACCCTATCTTTGTCCCTCATAATTTTGTACACTTCAATCTTCTCTGCTCTAAGGAAAACAACCCCGGCCTATCCAGCCTCTCTTCGTAGCTGAAACGCTCCAACCCCAGGCAGCATCCTGGTGAATCCCCTCCGCACCCTCTCCAGTGCAATCCCATCCATCACATATCCATCACAATCCATCCCTCAATATCATATGGATGATATTGGAATAGTGTAGGTTAGATGGGTTTTAGATTGGTTTCACAGGTCGGCGCAACATTGAGGGCCAAAGGGCCTGTACTGCGCTGTAATGTTCTATGTTCTATGTTCTATCACTGGGCTCATAATCTAGAGGCCCAGGCGAATGAAACGTGGGTTCAAATCCTGCACGGCAGCCAAATTCTGAGTGCCAAATTCTCCATTCTTGCTGACAGGACGTCCGAGATCGGAGAATCCCGCCCATTATTTCTTGGTTGACAATTTACTTTTCTCCTTCCATCTGTGAAGTACTTTGAGGTATTTTGCTTTATGTTAAAAGCACAGTTAAACACAAATTGACGGTGAAACATTATTCAGGCTAGGCATGCAATTGTGATATTTTAGTGAATACTTCATAATGGTCAGACTAAACTATTCCACTGAATAATCTAGTTGGTAGTCTTGATGCTGTCATTACTCTGAGCAAAGGTCCACTTCATAGAAATTATAGAATCTCTACAGTGCAGAAGGAGGCCATTCAGCCCATCGAGCTTGCACCAACAACAATCCCACCCAGGCCCTATCCCCATAACTGTACATATTTACCCTAGCTAATCCCCCTGACACTAAGGGTCAATTTAGCATGGCCAATCAACATAGCCCACACATCTTTGGACTGTGGGAGGAAACCGGAGTACCCGGAGAAAACCCACGCAGACACGGGGAGAACGTGCAAACTCCACACAGACGGTGACCCGAGACCAGAGCGGGTTCCTGGCGCTGCGAGGCAGCAGCGCAAACCACTGTGCCACCGGGCCGCCCACTTCTTACCTTAATGACTGGCTTTGTCTGGACGGAGTATCTGAAAAAGAGACAGGAATACCACAAGGGATAATCAGTGCTACTTTGAGCTCATTATAAACTATTATCATAGAATAAATTATCGTAGAATCCCATAGATTCCCTACAGTGCAGAAGGAGGCCATTTCATAGAAATCATAGAAACCCTACAATACAGAAAGAGGCCATTCGGCCCATCGAGTCTGCACCGACCACAATCCCACCCAGGCCCTACCCCCATATCCCTACATATTTTACTCACTAATCCCTCTAACCTACGCATCTCAGGACACTAAGGGGCAATTTTAGCATGGCCAATCAACCTAACCCGCACATCTTTGGACTGTGGGAGGAAACCGGAGCACCCGGAGGAAACCCACGCAGACACGAGGAGAATGTGCAAACTCCACACAGACAGTGACCCAAGCCGGGAATCGAACCCAGGTCCCTGGAGCTGTGAAGCAGTAGTGCTAACCACTGTGCTACTGTGTTGCCCACGATTTTGCCCATCGAGTATGTACCGACCAAAATCCCATCCAGGTCCTATTTCCCAGAACCTCACATATTTACCCCGCCAGTCCCCCTGACACGAAGGGGCAAGTTAGCATGGCCAATCCACCTAACCTGCACATCTTTGGACACGAAGGGGCAATTTAGCATGGCCAATCCACCCAACCTGCACATCTTTGGACACGAAGGGGCAATTTAGCATGGCCAATCCACCCAACCTGCATACTTTTGGAGACAAAGGGGCAGTTTAGCATGGCTAATCCACCTAACCTGCACATCTTGGGGCTGTAGGAGGAAACCGGAGCACCCGGAGGAAACCCACGCAGACACAGGGAGAATGTGCAAACTCCACACTGACAATGACCCGAGCCAGGAATCGAACCCGGGTTCCGGGCGCTGTGAGGCAGCAGTGCTAATCACTGTGCCACCATGTCTCCTCCCCAATATGTTGTACCAATATGTTGTACCTCATATGATATATCCATTAAATTCACCAGAAGAGATTAGGTTGTGTTCATTCCCATGTAAGTATATTTTTATTGGTATGGTAAGTCTTAAGAATTGTGAAACAACCTCTCCGGCACTAAAAAGTTTACTTTGATAAGAGTTGAGGACCGGCGAAAATCGGAGGTAATGATCTCACCGGCGAGAATCGCGGTTTCTGGGTTTTGGCAGACCTTGAACCCCTGCAATCTCGCAGACTGTGGGCTGAAGATCCCGCCTCAGTATCGAGCATTCTCAGTCAACTATTCAGGGGCGGCACGGTGGCACAGTGGTTAGCACTGCTGCCTCACAGCGCCAAGGACCCGGGTTCAATTCCTGGCTCGGGTCATTCATAGAAATCATAGAAACCCTACAGTACAGAAAGAGGCCATTCGGCCCATCGAGTCTGCACCGACCACAATCCCACCCAGGCCCTACCCCCATATCCCTACACATTTACCCGCTAATTCCTCTAACCTACACATCTCAGAACACTAAGGGGCAATTTTAGCATGGCCAATCAACCTAACCCCATTGTCAGTGTGGAGTTTGCACATTCTCCCCGTGTCTGCGTGAGTTTCCTCTGGGTGCTCCGGAATTAGGTGGATTGGCCATGCCAAATTGCCCCTTCATGTCCAAAGATGTGTAGGTTAGGTGGATTGACCATGCTAAACTGCCCCTTCGTGCCCAAAGATGTGCAGGTTAGATGGATTGGCCATGCTAAATTGACCCTAGTGTCAGGGGGGTTAGTAGGATAAATATGTGAGGTTATGGGAGTAGGACCTGGGTGGGATTGTGATTGGTGCAGACTCTATGGGCCGAATGGCCTCCTTCTGCACTGTGGAGATTCTATTGCACAGTCAACTGCAAGCTAGATGGCGTAGTAGTTATATTAACGGACTAGCAATTTGAAGGCCAACTTCCCGAACGATGGTATATGTGAAACACCACCATGGTCACCTTTCTACCCTAATATTTCAGCAAGTGGGTCGATTGAACTTCTCTTTGGTTTCTCTACGGACATATTTCTTTCTCTCATTCATGGTTAGGATAGGATTGGACATCGGACTGAATTTTGTTCTAGCAGCTTCAGCTATACCACAAACCACGAGAACCAACCCTTGAATGATTTATCAATGTCAACAGGAACCTAAGGTTTGGTCACTGCCGGGCAATTCACCACGAGCTATTTGTGAGACATAATGTTGGAGGTAATCAGAGGCCAGCCTCTTCGTGGTTACTACTGGCTGAAATGGGATATTATAGCTCTCAAGGACAGTGTAATGTCTTGGTGTTTGACTGCCTCTCCATTGAGAAGGGGATGTGGAGAATGCTCAGAACTCCTTCTTCCAAGTTCAGTATTTTCAATAAATGAAATGCAATCCACAAAGAGTTTGGTTTGGAAATGTTGATTTGTAAGTGGGTTAAAAGAGTTTATTTTCTTACTAAACACTTTGTTTTAGTAACACAGAAACTAGAAGCAGGAGGAGGCTATTCAGCCCTTCGAGCCTGCTCCGCCATTCATTATGAGCATGGCCGATCATCGAATTCAATATCCTGGTAAAGGTTAAAGTTTATTTATTAGTCACATGTATACTTACATTAACACTGTAATGAAGTTACTGTGAAAATCCCCTAGTTGCCACACTCCAGCGCCTGTTTGGGTACACTGAGGGATAATTTGGCATGGCCAATTCACCTAACCTGCACATCTTTGGACTGTGGGAGGAAACCGGAGCACCCGGGGGAGACCCACGCAGACACGGGGAGAATATGCAAACTCCAAACAGTGACCCAATCCAGGAATTGAACCCAGGTCCCTAGTGAGGCAGCAGTGCTAACCACTGTGCCACCCCCCCTTCCTTCCCCCCTATCCCTTGATCCCTTTAGCCCTAAGAGCTATATCTAATTTCTTCTTGAAATCACACAACGTTTTGGCCTCAACTACATTCTGTGGTAGTGAATTCCACACATTCACCACCATCTGGGTGAAGAAATTTCTCCTCACCTCAGGAGGACTGGGGAGATTGAAGATGTCCACGTTATCGTGCTTGACATCTCAGAGACACAGAGATAAGCACTGGTTTAGAAGTATCTGGCTGGGCTTCAGGACATTTTTGGAAGTAAACATTAGTGCTGTCTTGCTGGATCAGCGTGAGCCATTGCTAACTAGTAAGTGCAGTTAGAAGTCAGTATCGAAACAACAAGGGCCATTTTTAATGGTGTACCACTGACTGACTCACCCAAGATGGCTGTGTAACCCAGGATTGTGTATCCTAAATTCACTTATCTAAACTCCACCCAAACAGCCAGACTTCAGCAATGGGCAAGGCAAAGAATACCAATTGAGCAGTCTACCTCCAGTCTGCATTGTTGTTGGCATCAGACTGAAATCTGGACATACCTTAACTACTTACAGGGGAGATTTTAACCTCCCTCATTCCGTCCCACTTCTCATCTGGCAAGAACTGGGCAAGGGACAGTTCAACAAAGCCAGAGACTTCAACTTCCGCTCCCTAGCCAAAAACAAGGATATCCAAAGCTAGTGGGGTTCTTTATTAAATTGAAAAGAGCAGGCTCCATTTTACGTCATTGGAGCCTGACTACAATATCAGCCTGAGGGTTGAGCAGGGATCAGCTTTCTTGGCTAAGTAAAGCAAGGTAAGTCTCTGCAAATTGTCTTTGGATTACTATCTCAATGGAAACAAATTAAAACATGCTACCGTGCAAAGGGACCTGGGGGTCCTTGTGCATGAGACGCAAAAGCCCAGTCTGCAGGTACAACAGGTGATCAAGAAGGCAAATGGGATGTTGGCCTATATCGCGAGGGGGATAGAATATAAAAGCAGGGATGTCTTGATGCACCTGTACAGGGCATTGGTGAGGCCGCAGCTGGAATACTGTGTGCAGTATTGGTCCCCTTATATGAGGAAGGATATATTGGCATTGGAGGGAGTGCAGAGAAGGTTCACCAGGTTGATACCGGAGATGAGGGGTTTCGATTATGAGGAGAGGCTGAGGAGATTGGGTTTGTACTCGTTGGAGTTTAGAAGGATGAGGGGGGATCTTATGGAGACTTATAAGATAATACGGGGGCTGGATAGGGTGGAGGCGGAGAGATTCTTTCCACTTAGTAAGGAAGTTAAAACTAGAGGACACAGCCTCAAAATAAAGGGGGGTCGGTTTAAGACAGAGTTGAGGAGGAACTTCTTCTCCCAGAGGGTGGTGAATCTCTGGAATTCTCTGCCCACTGAGGTGGTGGAGGCTACCTCGCTGAATATGTTTAAAGCGCGGATGGATGGATTCCTGATCGGTAAGGGAATTAAGGGTTATGGGGATCAGGCGGGTAAGTAGTACTGATCCACGTCAGATCAGCCATGATCTTATTGAATGGCGGGGCAAGCTCGAGGGGCTAGATGGCCTACTCCTGCTCCTATTTCTTATGTTCTTATGTTCCTTGTGGAACAGATGAGCATTCAGATCTTCCATAGCCTTGGTTCTTGAAACATCCCACCCTTAATATCCATAGAATTCCTACAGCGCAGAAGGAGGCCATTCGGACCATCAAGTCTACACCGACCACAATCCACCCAGGCCCTATCCCTGTAATCCCCACATATTTAGGCTACTAATCTCTGTGACACTAAAAGGGAAATTTAGCATGGCCAATCCACCTAACGCGCACATTTTGGACTGTGGGAGGAAACCGGAGCATCTGGAGGAAACCCATGCAGACACGGGGTGACCATGCAAACTCCACACAGACAGTGACCCAAGCCGGTAATCGAACCTGGGTCCCTGGCGCTGTGAGGAAGCAGTGCTAACCACTGTGCCACTGCATCTCTTGAAATTAACACATTATATTGTAAGAAATGACTCACATTGAGGTAGCAGCTTTCACAGTCCCAGGATCTCCCAATGCCCTTTACAGCTGGTGAAATGCTTTTGATGTGTTGCTGCCGTATCCATATACCAAGTGCACAGCAAGATCCCACAAACAGCAATGAAATAAATGACCAGTTATTCAGAGCACCAGCGGGATCTTCTGATCTCGCCAAAGGTGACCCCCCCCAACCCCACTCTGCTTGTGGGATTCTGGCATTGTCTACGAGGCGTCCAGTTGAAGGTTTGAGCAAGAGGGAGCGAAGAATTTTTTCTTTCATTCAGGGATGTGGGCATCGCTGGCTGGGCCAGCATTTATTGCCCAGCCCTACATGCCCTTAGTGCAAGGCCATTTCGTAGGGCATTCCTGTGGCTCTGGAGTCACGTATAGGTCAGACCAGATAAGGACTTTGGATTCCCTTCCCTGAAGGACACTAGAGGTGGCATAGTGATTAGCCTGCTGCCTCACAGCGCCAGGGGCCTGGGTTCGATTGCTGTCTTGTGTGGAATTTGCACGTCCTTCCCGTGTCTGCGTGGGTTTCCTCCGGGTGCTCTGGTTTCCTCCCACAATCCAAAGACGTGCTGGTTAGGTGCATTGGCCGTGCTAAATTCTCCCTCAGTGTACCCGAACAGGTGGCCGGAGTGTGGCGACTGGGGGATTTTCACAGTAACTTCATTGCAGTGTTAATGTAAGCCTACTTGTGACACTAATAAATAAACTTTACTTTATAGTGAACTCAATGGGTTTTTATAACAACCAATGTGTAATTCCAGAATTTTATTGAATTCACCATCGGTGGTGGTGGGATTCGAACCTGGGTCTCTGGATTATTTGTCCAGGGTATTTACCAGTGCACCACAGCCTCCCCCGTTGGATGCAGCCAGGATGAGGCGCAGGGTAGATGACAAATCTGATCACAGACCAGTTTGGGGATGCTGACTATATAACAGTGGCTGGAGGAAAAGAGGGTTTGAAAGCTCTGCGATGATGGGAACTGTGAGGATAGAAATTGTGAGGAAGTCATAAACAGGGCAACATAAATTGAAACAATATATTTCTGACAGAGCCGGTATCTATTACTTGGAAGCTGAAAGCTGATATATTCATGCCTGGAGAGGAATTAGTCATACTTCAATCAAACTAATATTAGAAGGAAAGTTACCCATTAACAGTTTGCCTTGTCATCTTACCTGTTAACTCATTTTCATAAATGTGTTTCTTGATCATGTAAATCTTAATGACAACGAAGGAGACGACGAGGAACATTCCTATTCCAGCACCCAGTAAGGCATACTTGATTTCTAAAAAATATATAAGACCATATTATTAGACCATAAGACATAGGAGCAGAAGTTGGCTTATGAGGAGAGACTGAGATTAGAATTTAGAAGAATGAGGGGGAATCTTATAGAAACATGTAAGATTATGCAGGGAATAGATAAGATAGAAGCAGGGAGGTTGTTTCCACTGGGCGGGTGAAACTAGAATTAGGGGGCATGGCCTCAAAAAAGGGGAAGCAGATTTAGGACTGAGTTGAGGAGGAACTTCTTCACACAAAGGGTTGTGAATCTGCGGAATTCCCTGCCCAGTAAAGCAATGAGGCTACCTCATTGAATGTTTTTAAGGCAAAGATGGATAGATTTTTGAACAGTAAAGGAATTAAGGGTTATGGTGAGCGGGCGGGTAAGTGGAGCTGAGTCCATGAAAAGATCAGCCATGATCTTATTGAATGGCGGAGCAGGCTCGGGGGGCCAGATGGCCTTCTCCTGCTCCTAGTTCTTATGTTCTTATTAAGTAGGCCATTCGACCCATCGAGTTTGCTGCACCATTCAATGAGATAATTGAATGTGATAATCCACAGCTCCACTTATCCCCCTAACCCTTGATTCCCTTACTGATTAAAAATCAGTCTATCTCAGCCTTGAACATACTGCAAAGAATCTCGCTGATTGGTATTGGTAAACAGAGGGCATGGAGAGTGGCAGTGATGGTGTAACCTAGTAGATTTACATTGACTAAGGAAGACATGTATCCATAAGGCTTCTTTCACAGCCTCGTAGGGTAACCCAAATCATTTTGTCATCAATAAAATACTTTTGAGGTGTAGCCCCTGTTGTAGTGTAGGAAAACTGGCACCCAAATTATGCACAGCAAGCTCCCATACAACATGAATGACTATTTTGAATGGATTTAAGAATATCTTCTCCATGGAAGCAATCTATTTCAGGGGAAATCAGTATGCATATCTCACTCAGAGTAGGAGAGAGCAGCAGATCAATATTATGTTATAGTTATTAAAGCTGCAAAATAGCAGTAAAGAGTTTTGCAAACTGTCAGAGGTCCAGGTCATAAGCTGGAAATGCCACTCCCAACACTTGAGCAGGAAGCTGGGGCTGATACTTTGGAGCAGGACTGAGGGGGGTGCTGCACCGTTGGCGATGCCGTCTTTCAATTGAGACATTAATCCCTGTGCCATGTGGACCATAGATTCATAGATTCCCTGAAGTGCAGAAGGAGGCCATTCAGCCCTTCGGGTCTGCACTGGCTCCCTGATAGAGCATCTTACAAAGGCCCTATCCCCGTAACCTCACACATTTACCATAGCCAATCCATCTAACCTACACATCATTGGACACTAAGGGGCAATTTAGCATGGCCAATCCATCTAACCTACACATCATTGGACACTAAGGGGCAATTTGGCATGGCCAATCCATCTAACCTACACATCATTGGACACTTAGGGGCAATTTAGTATGGCCAATCCCCCTAACCTGCACATCTTTGGACACTAAAGGGCAATTCAGTATGGCCAATCTACCTAACATGCACATCCTTGGACACTAAAGGGCAATTTAGCATGGCCAATCCACCTAACCTACACATCTTTGGACACTTAGGGGCAATTTAGCATGGCCAATCCACCTAACCTGCACATCTTTGGGCACTTAGGGGCAATTTAGCATGGCCAATCCACATAACTTGCACATCTTTGGACTGTGGGTCTCCATTTCAGAGGGCAGTTGCGAGTCAAGCACATTATAGTGAGCCTGGAGTCACATGTAGGCCAGATCGGGAAAGGACAACAGATTCCCTGCCCTAAAGGACATTAGATGGGTTTTTACAACAATCGACAATGGTTTCATGGTCAACATTAGGCCTTTAATTCAAATTGCACCCTCTGCCATGGTGGGATTCGAACCCAGGTCTGCAGATCTGGTTCTGGATGACTAGTCCAGTGACAATACCACTACACCACTGCCTCCCCAATTATTCATGTCACCAATTCTTGATCGTGGACTTGGCTCTGGGGAATATTGAGTGATGGATATATAGTCGAGAGCTCAGATATGTTGATGATTGCTCTTACAAAGAGGCATTCAGTGTGACTGGACTGTGTGAAGTTAGAGAGCTATGTACATGGCACTTTAACATTGCATTGTGTAGTCACACTGAATACAGTCACCACAACTAAGCAGAATCCAGTGCGGGAGGATGTATTCTTGGCAGCTGAACAGAACAACAATTATTTACCTACTTCATCTTCATTCTTCGCTGCCCCATTGGCAGATGCTGTTGTTGTGAAAAAACCTGCAAGAGAAATTAATTTGAAAACACCTCAAAAAACACTCAACAGAACAAAACTACAAAGGGTGGCACAGCAGTGAGCACTGCTGCTCACCAAGGACCCAGGTTCAATTCCGGTTTCATGTCATTGTCTGTGTGGCGTTTGCGCGTTCTTCCTGTGTCTACGTGGGTTTCCTCCGGGTGCTCCGGTTTCCTCCCACACTCCAAAGATGTGCGGGTGAAGAAGTTCCTCTTCAACTCAGTCTTAAATCTGCTCCCCCTTATTCTGAGGCTATGCCCCTTGGTTCTAGTTTTAGGGACTCTGCCTTAATAGTGACAGTTCCTGACTCCTTTAGTGTTGAAGCAACTCGGACACAAATCAAATCTTCAAGGGTGCAGAATCCGGTGAAATCGGAGGTTCCTGGCGAACCTCTCAAGCCACCAAACTGACAATAACCACTAAACTTGAAGGAGTGGCTAGATTTCAGTGAATCAAATGTATTGTGGTCTGGTCTGCAGAGCAGGCACAGAGAAGCGAATAATGCAATGATTAATTGCATTGATAAAGTACAAGGTTATAGCAGCAAACACTCACTTAAAAGGACAGCGAGTAACACTGAACACTTTCTCTTTCTCTCACCCTCTATTTCCATCTTTGCCCAGTTTCACCTCTCTCTTTGGGTGCGCACAGCTCGCTCTCTGTCAAGCTACAGAACATGTCACATCTCTACTTCCTTATCCCAACCCTCAGCTAGCTGGCTTCCTGGATTAATGTTCAGGACTTTTTTTTTTAACTCTTTCAGGTCCATTGTGGCAGTGGATCGGGTGGGAGCGGCTAGATTTTGATTTGGTCTCAGCTGAAGAAAGTTCTCTCCCTTTAAAACTCAGCTGCGACAGTGAATGTTTGCCAAAATCAACTCTTTTACAACACAGAAGGGCGTGACAGAATGCTTGTATCTGTGGTTATATCCATATCCCTGGAGTAGGAGGAGGTGGCTCCCACTGGTATGTTTCAGATATTAGGGCGGCACGGTGGCATAGTAGTTAGCGCTGCTGCGTGACAGCGCCAGGGACCCGGGTTTGATTCCCGGCTTGGGTCACTGTCTGTGCGAAGTCTGCATGTTCTCCCCGTGTCTGCGTGGGTTTCCTCCGGGTGCTCCAGTTTCCTCCTACAGTCCAAAGATGTGCAGGTTAGGTGGACTAGCCATGCTATATTGCCCTTTAGGATCAGGGGGTTAGCAGCTAAATAAGTGGGGTTATGGGGCTAGGGCCCGGGTGGGATTTTGGTCGCTGCAGACTTGATGGGCCAAATGGCCTCCTTCTGCACTGTAGGGATTCTATGATTCTATTCTGCAGTTGGTGGGTTCTGAGAGGCTGGTGCACCTAGGGTGCATTATCAACCTTGAGAATGACATTTCAATCCTACAGTGCAGAATGAGGCCATTTGGCCCATTGAGCCTGCGATCCCATCCCGGCCCGATCCCCTAACCCCAAGCATTTACCCTGCTAATCCCCCTGACACTAAGTGGCAATTTAGCACGGCCAATCCACCTAACCCACACATCTTTGGAGTGTGGGAGGAAACCGGAGCACTCGGAGGAAACCCACGCCAACATGGGGAGAAACTCCACACAGACAGTGACCTGAGGCCGGAATCGAACCCGGGTCCTTGGCGCCGTGAGGCAGCGGTGCTAACCACTGTGCCACCTTGCTAATGTGTTATGTTGCCTTTAATGTTCCAATTTGTATCTGTTTTGCCTGCTTTTGTTACAGTGGGCCCAGAGTGCCCTTTTCAAATGGGGCAATTAATGGGTAATGGGTTAACACAAGAGGTATTTGTCCTGTCACACTGAAGAGACTTTCATCTGTCCTGCCATTTCCCTATATCCTATTTTTAAGTTTCAAATACCTTCCAGCCTTTCATAACCTAATGTCAAACGGTTCAGAGGAAATGAGGCAAATTAGTTTTATGCAGGTTATGACCTGAATGCAATGGGAATAGATTTACATAAAAACATAGAAACCCTACAGTGCAGAAGGAGGCCATTCGGGCCATCGAGTCTGCACCAACCACAATCCCACCCAGGCCCTACCCCCACATATTTACCCGCTAATCCCTCTAACTACACATCTCAGGGACAATTTTTAACCTGGCCAATCAACCTAACCTGCACATCTTTGGACTGTGGGAGGAAACTGGAGCACCCGGAGGAAACCCACGCAGACACGAGGAGAATGTGCAAACTCCACACAGACAGTGACCGGAGCCAGGAATCGAACCCGGGACCCTGGAGCTGTGAAGCCCACCACAGCAGAAATTTAGAATCAATAAAAATCTGGAATTTACAATTATCTACTTATAACCAGTATGGTAAAAACCCATCTGGTTCACGAATGGCCCTTTAGGGAAGGAAATCTGCCGTCCTTACCCGGTCTGGCCTACATGTGACTCCAGAGCCACAGCAATGTTGTTGCCTCTTAATCTACCCTCTGAAATAGAAGAAGATAGGAGCAGGAGGAGGCCATTTGGCCCTTCAAGCCTGCTCTGCCAATCATTCCGATCATGGCTGATTGTCCAACTCAATAGCCTAATCCTGCTTTCTCCCCATAACCTTTGATCCCATTCGCCCCAAGTGCTAAATCTAGCCGGCTAGAGAAACATAGAAGATCTTAGAATCTTAGAAACCCGACAGCACAGAAAGAGGCCATTCGGCCCATCGAGTTTGCACTGACCACAATCCCACCCAGGCCCGACCCCCATATCCCTACATATTTACCCACTAATTCCTCTAACCTACGCATCCCAGGACACTAAGGGCAATTTTAGCATGGCCAATCCACCTAACCCGCACATCTTTGGACTGTGGGAGGAAACCGGAGCACCCGGAGGAAACCCCACGCAGACACGAGGAGAACGTGCAAACTCCACACAGACAGTGACCCCAAGCTGGGAATCGAACCCAGGTCCTTGGAGCTGTGAAGCAGTAGTGCTAACCACTGTGCTACCATGCCGCCCCGGGTCCCTGGCGGATAGGAACGGGAGGGGAGATAGGAGCAGGATAGGGGCAGGAGAAATGACCTAGCAAGCCACTCAGTTCAAAAGAAGGGCAATTAGGATGGGCAATAAGTGCTGGTAACACCCACGTCCCTTGTTGAGGAATTTGCTTCTCTCGTTATGTCTGGTCGTGCATTTTCTGTCGTAATAGCTCAAAGTCTAACTTCTCCTTCAGCTGATCTGACAATGACCTCAGATTTATGGAAAATAAATTTTAACACAGCCACTGGGGCGCAATTGCACAATTTTCATGCCATTGGTTTCGACATTGTATCATATTCCTCAGAGAGGGAAATAATGAAAGTGCATCTCTTGGACTGATACCTTGCGGTGGGTGGAAAGTTAAAGGCACGGTTGAGCAATCTTTTGAGGGGCAAACACAGAATACATCTCCTGGACATTGCAGAGAGCAACACAGATTAACATCAACCGAGGCCAGTGCAGGAGGATAGCCATCTGATGGAATCTCCAGGGATATCTCCAACCAGCATTAGGAGCAGAATCACAGATTCCTTACAGCGCAGAAGAATCATAGAATCCCCACAGTACAGAAGGAGGCCATTCGGCCCATCGAGGCCGTACCGAACACCAGGTCTTATTCCTGTAACCCCACACATTTACCCAGCTAATCCCCCTGACACTAAGGTCAATTTCACATGGCCAATCAACCTAACCCGCACATCTTTGGAGTGTGGGAGGAAACCCACGCAGACACGGGGAGAAAGTGCAAAATCTGCACAGATAATGACCCGAGGCCAGAATTGAACCTGGGTCTCTGGTGCTGTGAGGCAGCGGTGCTAACGACTGTGCCACCGTGCCACCCAGAAGAAGGCCATTCAACTCATCATGTCTGCACCGGCGCCCCAAGCGATCATCATGTCTCAGTGCCTTATCCCCGAACCCCTGCACATTGTTTCTATTCAAATAATCATCTAATACCCTCTTGAATACCTCGATTGAACCTGCCTCCACCTCACTTCCAGGCAGCGCATTCCAGACCCCAGCCACTCGCTGTGTGAGAAGGTTTTTTTAATCACATCACATTTGCTTCTTTTGCAAATCACCTTGGGTGGGATTTTCCGGCCGATCCCACCGGCTGGATATCTGATCCCACCAATGGGGACACCCCGCGGTGGGTTCGCCAGTAATAGAGGGTGCGACAATGGGAAAACACGTTGACTGCAGTTGGACTGGTAGATCACACCGCTGGCCAATGGTAGTCCACCTCCGCTTCCACAAAACATTCTGGAAGATCATAGAATCCTGAGAGTACAGAAGGAGGCCATTCGGCCCATTGAGTCTGCACCATTTATCTGAAAGAGGATCTTACCCAGGCCCATCCCTCCAAGCTATCCCTGTAACCCTGCACATTTACCATGGCCAATCCACCTAACCCGCACACCTTGGACCCTGAGGGGCAATTTACCATGGCCAATCCACCTAACCCGCACACCTTGGACCCTGAGGGGCAATTTACCATGGTCAATCCACCTAACCCGCACACCTTGGACCCTGAGGGGCAATTTAGCATGGCCAATCCACCTAACCCGCACATCTTTGGACTGTGGGAGGAAACCGGAGCAACCAGAGGAATCCCACGCAGACACAGGGAGAACGTGCAGACTTCACGCAGCCATCTGTGACTGTGCAGAATCTGCACATTCTCCCCGTGTCTGTGTGGGTTTCTTCCGGGTGCTCCAGTTTCCTCCCACAGCCCTGAAAGAAATGCTGGTTAGGTGGATTGTCCATGTTAAATTCTCCCTCAGTGTACCCGAACAGGCGCCGGAGTGTGGCGACTTGGAGATTTTCACAGTAACTTCATTGCAGTGTTGATGTAAGCTTACTTGTGACATGAATAAATGAAAGCTATAACTTTTGCGAAATCGCGTCCCAAATATTGGGCTGAACTTCCCACTTGGAGGGGCTACAATTTCAATCTGTAAAAACAAATGGGTGAGAAAAGAGTGGGGGGGGCTATTCTCCTGAATTCCCAGTACGTGTTCCAGTCAGGTATGGCTCTAAACTCTGCAAAGTACCCTGTAATTCTAGAACCTACAATGGCTGGTGTTCAGTTCGGTCAGGTACCACAACTAAATTGGCTTTATTGTCCAATTACTGTAGCAATTCCTAAACACTGTGGAATGTACAAGTGTTGAATGGAGCAAATAAATAATTTGGTGCAACTAACATTATTGTTGATGGAATTATTCTGAGACAAGACAATGGATGGGATTTTCCGGCTGCGCTCACCCCAAAACCGAAAAATCCTGCCCGACGCCAACAGACCTTTGCATGGTCTGTGCACCGCCCCCCCCACCGACCCTCCCCCCCGCTCTCTGCCATTCCCATGGCGGGCGTGACAGGAAAATTCCGGTCAAAGACTTTGCAAGGGGTTAAAGCATGGGAGCCGAGGCTGGAATTTCCCCATCCCGCCCACCACAGGAATCGTATCGGACGGGACACGAAACATGCAAAGATCCATTGACCTTGGGCAGGATTTTCCGGCTTCGGAGCGAGCGCGGCAGGAAAATCCCGCCCAGTGTTATGGGTCTACGAGAGATGGGTCTGAATGGGAGCTCGCCGTAGAAAACCTCTGGGGAAATTAAAACAGTACAGTTGCGTTTGCAACCTCACCGAGGAACTTGGTATGAACTGTGGCCACGGATATCCAAAGGGCTTTTGTCAGGGGGTTAGGGAAGTTGTAGGTGTTACGAGATGAGGAAGGGCAGAACGGGGATGGAGGGGGGGGAACATCAGGAGAAGCCATGGGTGCACAGGGCAAGAATGGGATTGAGGACAGAGTGCCACGAAGATGTATGAAGATTACAGGCTCTCAGTTCTTCTTCCTTCCCGCCTCCACAGAAGAGTTATATAAGGAAAGGGCGTCCTCCAGAATCTTGCTACTGTTATTTAAAGATTATATGGAGCTTATATTGCCTTAAGCAATAGGGGCTGAACGTTATGAGAGAGATTCACAACTCAAAACTTGCATTAAGCTGCTTAAGCGCAGTTTGGGGCAAAGAAGTTGTTGATTTAGGTACAAGTGAGGGTATAGTGATACTGTTTAACCAGATGTATGAAGTGTAGTACACAACTCATGCATTCACACAATACAGGTCAATCTACTTCCTGTCTGTATATTCACTCAGCAAGCATGAGCAACCAAGGAGTTAAAATATTTGAGCACTGCGCTTTTCAGCTTTGCATTTTGTCAACAAACTCTCAGAAAGATTAGAGCTCATGGACACGCACTGTGTGCGAGAATTAGTTTGACATTACAAGCCCGGTGAGCGTCTACTGTTCATTTTTTACTTACAAATGCAAAATGCCATTAGCCATGTCCGGATTTCCAATTAGGCAGGTACGGTTCGCCGCTAATTTATTGGACGCCACTGGCTCACCCCAGGAAGCACATTGCACGATTGGAAAACACACTAGAAAGTAGCTCAAAATCTCGCCCCTGCTTCTGGCTGAGGATTGAGCTTTGCAAGGCAGAGGCAGTCAGCTGGTAGAGTGAGCAGGAAGGAACAAGTTGCCTTTGAGAGTAGGTTTGAGGTTCAAATTGTGCTGCGGGGTGTTATGGTTCAAGTCGGAAACTCCAAAATGTTTTATGGAGCCCACCTGAATCATAAGTCTTTGCACCTTGAATTTGGCTGGGGATAAGCATGAGATGTTCCACTTTAGGTCTGATTCATAAGACCCACTAGGGAGCTTATATCAAACAAAGTTTATTTAAGAATATAGTTAACATGTACAGTAAGAAAATTAGCAAGAACTTTTATCAATTACAAACAAGAAACAAAACAAACAACTATAATGTATAACTCTTAATGGATATCTCTAATGTGTTCCAATCAAACCAAAACCCATTGACAATAAAAACCCTTTTCACAGGTTTGACACAGCACAGTCTACTGCTCATATGATAATGGAAATTTACGTCCCTTGGTTGAAGCCTGCAGTTCTTTGGATTCACTCCGAACAGTTTGAAGACAAGGCGGCTCCCCAAAGCACCGGAGAGACTTTGGTCCAGCCCCCAACAACAACAGATTTTCACCCTTTAGGAAACCAACAGAATTTTCAAAACAACAACAGGGAGAGAGGGAAAACACTTCTTTTTAGCGTGCTGTCCCTTCTGAAACCTGCAGCTTCAAACTGAAACTGAAAATGAAATCACCTGACCTGCCCACAGTTTTTTTTTCTCCTTCCCAGCAATGACATCACCTAAGGTTGTCAGCATGAAATTAAAACATCTCTTAAAGGTACACTAACATCACAGGGAATAAGTCAGGCAGAAGCAAGGGGAAAACATTTGGGATAAAATTCAATTTCAATTTTGATTTCAATTTTGATTTTGATTTCAATTTTAATTTTGATTTTGATTTTGATTTCAATTTCAATTTGAGATTCAGTTGATTGTCCATTTAGAAATTCATTTTGGGTTACATTGCTTGGTCGTTAAAAAAACATCACACGTAAATGAATAATAACAGGAAGAAACAAAGAAAATGATCCCATTGCAGACATCTAACTTTAATTAAGCAACTTTTAAAAACCATTCCAATGCATTGGGAGAATCAGTCAGTGAGTCCAATCATGGGTACGTAGCCTTATGCGTACATCAAACTCCTGTTACAAAAGAGAAAATGCTGGAAAATCTCAGCAGGGCTGGCAGCAACTGTAACGAGAGAAAAGAGCTGATGTTTCGAGTCCAGTTGACCCCTTGTCAAAGGGTCAAAGGGTCATCTGGACTCGAAACGTCAGCTCTTTTCTCTCCTTACAGATGCTGCCAGACCTGCTGAGATTTTCCAGCATTTTCTCTGTTGGTTTCAGATTCCAGCATCCCGCAGTAATTTGCTTTTATCTAAACTCCTGTTACAGGTTGTGATAAAGAAGGGCACAAACATGTTCAGGAATTGTTTTGTCCTGCGTCTGAGGCATTGTAGCCTTTTCCCGAATCCAACCAGCGGGAATACTGAAACAAAGAGTGATTCGCATTGTTCAAAGCATTGGTGTTAAAATTCTTCGAGAGCAGATTTCATCAGGAAAAGTCTCTTCAAATAACTTTCCCTGTCTGGGTCAGTTATCTCTGTACTCTTAAAGATTCTGCTTTCCTGACACAACACTATCCAGCCAAGGACAGCAAACCCAACTGCAGCCACATAGAAGGACTTCATGATTGACTGTGTGATCTACTCAAAAGGATTTTAATTATCAGAGAATCATAGAATCCCTACAGTGCAGAAGGAGGTCATTTGGTCCATCAAGTCTGCACCAACCACAATCCCACCCAAGCCCTATCCCCATAACTTCATGCATTTTCCCTAGCTAGTTCTCCTGACACTAAGGGGCAATTTAACATGGTCAATCCACCTAACCTGCACATCTTTGGACCATGGGAGGAAACCGGAGCACCTGGAGGAAACCCACGCAGACACGGGGAGAATGTGCAAACTCCACACAGACAGTGACCCAAGCCGGGAATTGAACCCGGGTCCCTGGTGCTGTGAGGCAGCAGGGCTAACCACTGTGCCACCGTGCTGCCCATTTCTGAGGTAATATAGTGGTGCATGTCCCTTGGCCACCACACTTGTATAACTGTTCCTTCCAACTCACTTTAGTGGGCGGGATTTATGGCCCAACCCGGCGCATGTTTCGCGGTGGTAGGGGTTGGCTTGGCATTAACCGGGGGCAGAATCTTCTGGTCCCGCCATTGTCAATGGAGTTTCCTGTTGAATGCACCCATCGCACTGTGACACATGGCAGGGGTGGGCCATCGGCGGGACTGGAAGATCCCGCTGGCGTCAACAGCAGCAAATTATCTACCTTGACACCTAGATGCCTTTTTTTTATTCATTCGTGGGACATAGCTGTCTCTGGCTGGCCAGCATTTATTGCCCATCCCTAGTTGCCTTTGGAGGGCAGTTGAGAGTCAACCACGTTGCTGTGGCTCTGGAATCATATGTAGGCCAGACCAGGTAAGGGCGGCAGATTCCTTTCCCTAAAGGGACATTAGTGAACCAGATGGGTTTTCCCGACAATCGACAATGGTTTCATGGTCATCAGTAGATTCTTAATTCCAGATATTTGTTATTGAATTCAAATTCTACCATCTGCCGTGGTGGGATTCGAACCCGGGTCCCCCAGAACATTAGCTGATCTTCTGGATTGATAGTCTATCAGTAATATCACTAGGCCATCGCCTCCCCATCACCTGTGGTTAGTATTTCAATGTCCACTTCCTGAATATTTCCAGGAACAACATCATTAACTGGCCACTTCCTAAACCCTATCAACTAATTCCTTCATCCTCCTTTCAGGCCCCGACGTTAGAAATAGACATTAGAAATCTTAGAAACCTGACAGCACAGAAAGAGGCCATTCGGCCCATCGGGTCTGCACCGACCACAATCCCACCCAGGCCCTACCCCCATATCCCTACATATTTACCCACTAATCCCTCTAACCTACGCAACCTATGTTGCTTGAACTGAGGGTATAGGGGTCATTTGCCATGTAGAGTAAAGTAAAGTAAATTTTATTAGTGTCACGAGTAGGCTTACATTAACACTGCAATGAAGTTACTGTGAAAATTCCCCTTGTCGCCACACTCCGCCGCCTGTTTAGGTCAATGCACCTAACCAGCAGGTCTTTCAGACGGGAAGAAACTGGAGCACCTGGAGGAAACCCACGCAGACATGGGGAGAATGTACAAACATCACACAGACAGTGACCCAAGCCGGGAATCGAACCCAGGTCCCTGGCGCTGTGAGGCAGCAGTGCTAACCACTGTGCCAGCGTGTTGCCCACGAGCAGCGATTAGAAGGTCCTTTTGGGAGGTCAGCCTGACATACGTGGGCGTTTTACAGACTAAAATAGTGTGATCCAAACACAATGATGGAACAAGTGCTCCTGATGAACAGATATGATGCACATTAATATATACTGGCAGAACCATCATGTAACACTTTGTAGGTTTAGCCTTTCAGACACGCCACTTTCTCCAGAAAACTAAAAGCCCTGCCAGCTGCTAGCAATTCCTAGTATTCCGGGAGAAATGATCTGTCAGACACGGAGCAATCCTTATACCATTTAGGGAATCAATTTGTCTCATGCAAAGGGAAACATGACACACTGCAGGCTGAGAAGCATTGCTCGATGTTCTGCGGAAATCCTGTGATTATTCTTACTCCCAAATCCTGGCTGACTATGAGGAATGCCGGTGAAGGAAAGATAATAGTTTGACTCTACTCAATATGAAATGAGATGCACAAATCTGGCAAATAATTCCCGATTAAAACATGGAATCATTCTTTCAGTCCCAAACATGCTTGAGTGCATCTGTTAAAAAAGGAAATTTGACATGTCAGCTACAACTCTCACTAACTTTTACAGATGCACCACGGAAAGCATCCTTTCCACTTGTATCACAGCTTGGTATGGCTCCAGCTCTGCCCAAGACCGCAAGGAACTACAAAAGGGTCGTGAACAAAGCCCAGTCCACCCACTCAAACCGACCTCCCATCCCACTGACCAAAAGAGAAAACGCTGGAAAATCTCAGCGGGTCTGGCAGCATCTGTACGGAGAGAAAAGAGCTGACGTTTCGAGTCCAGTTGACCCTTTGTCAAAGCTGAAAGGCAGAGAAAAGTGGGAGATATTTATACTGCAGGGGGAGGGAATGAAAGATGAGTTGTAGCCACAGAAACCAGGGGAAAGGCTGCTAATGGCAGCTCACAGAGAGAATAGAAGGTGTGAATGGCCAAACGGCAGAGAAGCTGAAATCAGAGGGTAAGCTGTGACTGATGAAGATGTGGGGGGAGCGGGGAGAATGGGTGGGAGAGAGGTAAAATTGAGAAAAAGGGGGAAAGGGGAAGCAAAGGGTTGATCTTTCTCTGGACCCTAGCTATGACCGTAACACTACATTCTGCACTCTCTCCTTTCCTTCTCTATAAATTTTGTCTGTATAGCGCGCAAGAAACAATACTTTTCACTGTATACCAATACATGTGACAATAATAAATCAAATGAAATTAAAAATTGGATTCTCCCCCCCCCCCCCCCCACCGACCCCCCCAACGTTAAATCTCTCCGTTAAGCTCACTTATACATGGTAGATATCGATTGTGGGAAGCATTGGAAGTTCAGTGTCACAAGTAGGCTTACATTAACACTGCGATGAAGTTACTGTGAAAATCCCCCAGTCGCCACACTCCGGCGCCTGTTCGGGTAACACTGAGGGAGAATTTAGCATGGCTAATGACCAGCACGCCTTTTAGACTGTGGGAGGAATCTGGAGCACCCGGAGGAAACCCACGCAGACACGGGGGAGAACGTGCAGACTCCACACAGACGGTGACCCCGGGTCCAAAAGTGAACCCGGGTCGCTGGCGCTGTGAGGCAGCAGTGCTAACCACCATGTCTGTAGCATGTCTGAAAGCATGTCTGTAGCGTAGCAGTCACCCTTTAGCTGAATCCTCGCATGTTAACAGTTAGTGCCCACTAGCTGGTGAACAGAAAGCTTGAACGTAACAGTGTGAGGGGCTCAGGCTATAAGACGGCAACAAAGTTTAATTTGGCAAGTTTCTTCTACTTAATCATTTAATGCTACTCGCCACACTAACAGTCTCCTGTGAATATTTGACATTTAGTGAAGTCATGGATCCCACTGTCAAATTAATCATGTAAAATGTTTTGTACAATGTGCGCCTTTTGACTTTCTGATCTAGATTTATCTGATACATATGTGGAGCCTGATTTTTTGTTTTTCCCCAACTTATCTGCAAGCACATATTGGGGCCATAAATTTACACGTTGTCAACCCCTCCCCCACCACATCCTGCACCAGATGTGCTAGAATTCACTTAGAATAGAATCATAGAATCCCTACAGTGCAGAAGGAGGCCACTTGGCCCATCGAGTCTGCACCGACCACAATCCCACCCAGGCCCTATCTATTCCCATAACCCCATGGATTTACCCTAGCTGGTCCCCCTGACACGAAGGGGCAATTTAGCAGGGCCGATCCACCTAACGCGCACATCTTGTGGGAGGAAACCCACGCAGACAGAGGGAGAACGTGCAAACTCCACACAGACAGTCAACCGGGAATCAAACCCGGGTCCCTGGCACTGCGAGCCAGCAGGGCTAACCACTGTGCCAACTTCTCATCTTGTGCCAGGTCATTAGAGTGAGCTGCGTGAGAGATGCTGGATCTGTCTGCATTCTCAGATGGGCCGCACCCACCACACAACTCAAAAGAACAGGAGGATCAGTCCTTCCTGTTGCCCTGGCCAATATTCTGTCCTTCAACAAACATCACTAAAACACACTATCTGGGCATTATCTCATCGCTGTTTGTGGGAGTTTGTTGTCCGCAAATTGACTGCGACATTTCTTAACATTACAACACTGACTACATTTCAAAAGTGCTTGGCTGCACAACACATCGGGACATACAGAAGTCATTATGGTGGCACAGTGGTTAGCACTGCTGCTTCACAGTGCCAGGGCTCAGGTTTAATTCTGACCTTGGGTGACTGACTGTCCGGTCAGAATCATCGACTTACTGTACTTGGGTTGTGCAAAAGTAAGCTTCTTGCTGGTAAGTGTCAGCGCTGAGCAGTCAGAACTTCCCACTGTTATCACATCCTGTACCTCCCACCTTCCTTGCTCATTCTCAGTAACCTTTTCTGAAACGCCCTCTTTTTTTCTCACACACAATTATTGCAAAACAGCTGTCGTGTGGCAGCGTCAAATCTGGGCCACTACTTAGTGGTGAAAAAGATTCAGCAATGGGATTTTTATCCCACTGAGTAGTAACCTGTATTGACTGAGTAGTAACTAACCACATGACCATAGTATCTCTACAGTGCAGAAGGAGGCCATTGAATCTGCATCGATGTCAACCCTACCCAAGCCCTATCCCCATACCCTGCAAATCCCCCTGTCACTAGGGTTAATTTAGCAAGGCCAATCAACCTAACCCTGATGCGCGATTAAATCACTCGGGAGGCTGGATCGTACCCGGGAAATAAAGGCTTTTATTAGTAACAAGAATGGAGCATACTGCTTAACAATACAATGATGTGGAGATGCCGGCGTTGGACTGGGGTAAACACAGTAAGAAGTTTAACAACACCAGGTTAAAGTCCAACAGGTTTATTTGGTAGCAAAAGCCACACAAGCTTTCGGAGCTGCAAGCCCCTTCTTCAGGTGAGTGGGAATTCTGTTCACAAACAGAGCATATAAAGACACAAACTCAATTTACATGAATAATGGTTGGAATGCGAATACTTACAACTAATCAAGTCTTTAAGAAACAAAACAATGTGGATGGAGAGAGCATCAAGACAGGCTAAAAAGATGTGTATTGTCTCCAGACAAGACAGCCAGTGAAACTCTGTGGGGGTTCCAAATAGTGTGACATGAACCCAATATCCCGGTTGAGGCTGTCCTCGTGTGTGCGGAACTTGGCTATCAGTTTCTGCTCAGCGACTCTGCGCTGTCGTGTGTCGCGAAGGCCGCCTTGGAGAACGCTTACCCGAATATCAGAGGCCGAATGCCCGTGTGGTACATTGGGGAAACTATGCAGACGCTGCGACAACGGATGAATGAACACCGCTCGACAATCACCAGGCAAGACTGTTCTCTTCCTGTTGGGGAGCACTTCAGCGGTCACGGGCATTCGGCCTCTGATATTCGGGTAAGCGTTCTCCAAGGCGGCCTTCGCGACACACGACAGCGCAGAGTCGCTGAGCAGAAACTGATAGCCAAGTTCCGCACACACGAGGACGGCCTCAACCGGGATATTGGGTTCATGTCACACTATTTGTAACCCCCACAGAGTTTCACTGGCTGTCTTGTCTGGAGACAATACACATCTTTTTAGCCTGTCTTGATGCTCTCTCCATCCACATTGTTTTGTTTCTTAAAGACTTGATTAGTTGTAAGTATTCGCATTCCAACCATTATTCATGTAAATTGAGTTTGTGTCTTTATATGCTCTGTTTGTGAACAGAATTCCCACTCACCTGAAGAAGGGGCTTGCAGCTCCGAAAGCTTGTGTGGCTTTTGCTACCAAATAAACCTGTTGGACTTTAACCTGGTGTTGTTAAACTTCTTACTAACAATACAATCCCAGACTAAAGGGTCACTAGGCAGTGCAGTGACCTTTATACTCCTACAGGTAGGTGGAGCCAACCGGAGTGTACCACAGAACAATACCAACAGGTGGAACACCCCAACCCTAACCCCAACAGTAACAAGAGTAACATATGTACAGGTACCCCTAGTGATCACCATCTATGGTTTAGTACCCATAGTGGTAACCATCTATGGTTCACCACAAACCCGCACATCTTTGGACTATGAGAGGAAACCGGAGCACCTGGAGGAAACCCATGCAGACATGGGGAGAATGTGCAAACTCCACACAGACAGTGACCCGAGGCTGGGAATCGAACCCTGGTCCCTGGAGCTGTGAGGCAGCAGTGCTAACCGCTGTGCCACCGTGCCGTCCTGCCATTAGCCTTGGTGAAGTAAACAATACTGTGTGGATGGAAGGAGATGTTATGGCACTATTTCAGAGGAGAGAAAGGATGGGTTGGGGACGTGGGTCGGCGGGGGTGGCGGGGGGGAGGGAGGTTTGGGTGAGAGCTCTCTCTGGTGTTCTGGCCAATATTTATCTCTCAAACAACACCATATAAAGATGTTCTGATGAAGACCACATTGCTGCTTGTGGGAACTCACTGTGTGAAAGTCAGCTGCTGCTTCCACTGCGTGTCAACAGTATCTTACACTTGAAAACCTCTTCAGTGGCTGTAAAGTGCATCAGGACATGTTGAGATGATGAAAGGCCCCGGCTGGAACTCTCTGGCCTCGCACACCCTGCCAGCGAGAATGGAGAACTTGCCGCTCAGCCAAACCTCCATTCACAGCAGCGGGACTGGAGAACCCCAGCTGCGGGCGAGAGAGTGGAGAATTCCAGCCATTGTATAGATCCAAGTATTGTTTTCTTCACCAAGTGGGGTGGCACGGTGGCACAGCGGTTAGCACTGCTGCCTCACAGCGCCAGGGACCCGGGTTCGATTCCTGGCTTGGGTCACTGTCTGTGCGGAGTCTGCACGTTCTCCCCGTGTCTGCGTGGGTTTCCTTCGGGTGCTCCAGTTTCCTCCCACAGCCTGAAAGACGTACTGGTTAGGTGCTAAATTCTCCCTCAGTGTACCCGAGCAGGTGTGTGGCGATTAGGGGATTTTCACAATAACTTCATTGCAGTGTTAATGTAAGCCTACTTGTGACACTAATAAATACACCTTAAAGTGCAGACCTTCAACGCGAAAGCAAGCTCCCTCATGCAGCTGTTCTGTTTGTCACACTGGTGATCTTATTTGGTGGGTGTCAGGGGAGAATGAGATTAGCAGAGTCTATTCACAGGGTTTCTTGGAAATCTGTGCAGTGTAATTGGTCAAACTCAGAAAGTATAGTTTCACTTCCTCCAGACACACACACTCTCTCAGTGCAGTGAAATCAGATTGGCTGCAGCTAACAGGAATGCTACTCAATACAGGATTTACTGGGACAATTCCAGATACTGCTGTCTAAACAATGCAATGAGAATTTAGCACCTAACCAGCATGTCTTTCAGACTGTGGGAGGAAACCGGAGCAGCCGGAGGAAACCCATGCAGACATGGGGAGAACGTGCAGACTCCACACACTGACAACAATCCCACCCAGATCCTATCCCCGTAACCCCACGTATTTACCCTGCTAATCTCCCTGACACTAAGGGGCCAATCCACCTCACCAGCACGTCTTTCAGACTGTGGGAGGAAACCGGAGCACCCGGAGGAAACCCACGCAGACAAGGGAGGGGAAAATGTGCAGACTCCACACAGACAGTGACCCAAGCTGGGAATCGAACCCGGGTCCCCGGCGCTGTGAGGCAGCAGTGTTAACCACTGTGGCACCGTATCGCCCCACCGTTAGCCTTGGTGAAGAAAGCTTGCATCTGTACAATGGCTGGCAGTCTCCGACCTCGCCCACTCACCTGATGAAGGAGCAGCGCTCCGAAAGCTCGTGATTCCAAATAAACCTGTTGGATTTTAACCTGGTGTTATGAGGCTAAACAATGCAATGGTCCGGTATAGGGCGCCAATCGGATAAAAAATCTGAGAAGGGTGTTCGTATTCAAATATACTACAAATAATGTTCGCAGCATAAAGGGTTAATGTTAATTATATAAATATACATCTTAGTGACTGCGCACACCAAGCTTCTGCTGCAGCGAAGATGGAGAATTTGGGGCCCAGCCGAATCTCCGTTCACTGCAGCGGGATTGGAAAATCCCAGGCGAGGGCGGAGAATCCAGCCCATAGTCTGCAGGATCAGTGATATACGACCGCATGATAACAGAGCATGGAGAGAGAGAGCTGCTTCTATGTAGAGCCTCATACTGGATCTATACTGTAGGTGAGTGTAATACTTATACTACAGATCTATACTGTCGGCTAAATCTTACCGAAAAAAACAGCAAAGTGTTGTGTCCAGCAAGAAAACCAGTTTACTCTCCAGATCTTACGACACGCTGACCAAAAAGAACAAGGGGGAGTGTTTCATGCCATCATACAGGGGGATAGGGCCTCAACACCCTGGCAAAGCCCAGCTGACAGAGATGGACTGCCATCCTTAAGGGCCCCCCTGATCATAACCTGAGTAAACCTCCTCCCTTAGCACACCGTGGAGGTCTCAGGACTGGGACGTGGGTGACCGAACCATCAACAGTGGATTGAATCAATTCCCTCCCGGAGTTGATGGCGGGAATTTAATAGGTCCAGTACCTGGGCTTCAGACAGACAAAGCCAATTTAACACCATGCTCAGCCATTGCCGAGGGTGGTAGAATGGTTTTTGCTGCGCCGTTCTGTAATCCCATGGCTGAGGGAGTTGGCGGTGTCAATAGCACCACACTCCAGGTGGCACAGTCATTGTTTGGGTTAACTGGTAGCACCAATACCCAAGAGCTCCTTTCCTCCGCTGGCAAGGCATCCTTGTAAGAAGTCTCACAACACCAGGTTAAAGTCCAACATGTTTATTTGGAATCACGAGCTTTCGGAGCGCTGCTCCTTCATCATACTTACCAGATCATTTGCACTGACCTGATGAAGGAGCAGCGCTCCAAAAGCTCGTGCTAACAAATAAACCTGTTGGACTTTGACCTGGTGTTGTGAGACTTCTTACTGTGCCCACCCCTGTCCAACGCCGGCATCTCCACAACAAGGCATCTTTGGGCACTCCTTTTCTCTGGCTTGGTGCCAACTGGGCAACATTATAGTTGAATGGGCCAAAGTTAATATACGCCCAAAATATTGCAAAGTTGCACAGTGAAGGTATTGCAGAGTGCAGGGAAAAAGCTGAACACTGTTTCACACTTAACATTTCATTCCCTATAGCCTGGCATTAAAGAGATTAAAGTATCATTTTCAAAGTTGGTGAGAAGATTCCAAGCAGCATTTCCCTCGAACAATGGAAATTTAAGTGGTAGACCTCAGAAACTTATAAGCTAACAGGACAACAGCACTTTAAAAGGGGTAATTCCATTCCAATTCCAATTCTGTTCCCGCAATTAGTGGTGCACTAAGGCAGACTTTTGTCTGTTTCCACAGCCAGTAGTTCCCGGAACAGATCACTAGTCTGTCACCAGGGGCTTATAGCTTGAGGGGCGCCACTCCACATCAAGCGTGGCTGACCAGTAGTCTCTCCCGCTCTTACCGCCAGCCATTGGCGTGTTTGGAAAGATTTAGCAGGTTGACACTCAACCTGTTTGACCGCGTTATGAACGCACCTTCCTCGGCCATCAAGTCCTGGGGTGGGACTGGATCCCGGAGCTTCTGGCTCAGAGGCAAGGATGTTACCCACTGCGCCACAAGACCTCCAAAAGGGGTAATACATTTTATGGAATATGGGTGTTGCTGGCTGGGCCAGTATTTATTGCTCATCCCTACTCGCCCTCCATTTCAGAGGGCATTTGTCAACCACATTGCTATGGGTCTGGAGTCACATTTTTAAAATTCATTTGTGGCTCATGGGCGTCGCTGGCTGGCCAGCATTTATTGCCCATCCCTAGTTGCCCGAGGGCAGATGAGAGTCAACTACATTGCTGTGGGTCTGAAGTCACATGTAGGCCAGACCAAGTAAGGACAGCAGATTTCCTTCCCTAAATGGCATTAAGGGCGGCACGGTAGCACAGTGGTTAGCACTGCTGCCTCACAGCACCAGGGACCCGGGTTCAATTCCGGCCTCGGGTAACTATGTGGAGTTTGCACATTCTCCCCTTGTCTACGTGGGTTTCCTCCGGGTGTTCCAGTTTCCTCCCATGCTCCAAAGATGTGCAGGTTAGGATGATTGGCCATGCTAAATTTCCCCTTAGAGGATTTGTAGGGTAGATAAGTGGGGTTATGGGAATAGAGCCTGGGTGGGATTGTGGTCGGTGCAGACTCGATGGGCCAAATGGCCTCCTCCTGCACTGTAGGGATTCTATGATTCTAGTGAACCAGATAGGTTTTTTCCGACGAGTGACAACAGTTTCATGGTGATTGTTAGACTTCTAATTCCAGAATTTTATCAAATTCAAATTTAGCCATCTGCCTTGGCGGTATTTGAACCCGGGTCCCCTAGATCTCACTCTGGATCTCTGGACTAGCTAGCTCAGTGACAATACCACTGCGCCACTGCCCCACCATCGGACAATGCCTCTGCATACAACTTCATGCATAGGAAAAAAATGCATTAGACCATCCCCGTTACCAGAATGTGATCTTGCCTTGATTGACGGAGGACAAATTTGTGCAGAGAGAGAGCAGAAAGAAAAATAAACACCCCCGTAATGAATTGGTCTTAATCATTTGGACTTTGTCACCTTGCGCCTCAGATAAACATCCTGACTGCTTGCTTAATTGCTGCCATTTGGTGACATTCACTGTTACTCTTGGCCGAAAATGCCCGCTCTGTTTTCCTAAGTTCATTCAACGTATTACTGTTTGATGATCTTGGCAACTTCCTACACCAGAATATCTGCAAAAATCATCCAGCGTGCAAATTTCGAGAATTGGTGAAGTGCGTGGGAAGAGCCAGGTTTATACACTATTTTTTCCCAACCAAACCCAAGTTCTGTATTCAAATGATGGGAATTGTCCTCCAAGCCGATAGAATTGCTCCTTCCATGACATCTTACTTTCAGGCAAGGGCTGTTAAGCTCGCTTCATTCCGAGGTAAGTACAATGCCATCTGCAGGTAAGGCGACTTGCCAAGGTTCCAAGGTTTAGCTTGGCTCAGCAGAGCTCTGACTCATCCAACGAGCCAAAATGGGAGCAATATATTACTGAAAAGAGACCGTGCGCTTGTAAGGAAGTCAATGTTTTTTTTTTGCCCTCTCTTCGAAATTGCAGTGTGTTATGTGCGTGCAAAGCCCCGGCCGTGTACAGTTGCACTTTTCCACCCTTTGCAAGGCCTGATCTGAGCCAAATTCTGAGTGAATGAGCAAATGTTTAGCTTGACTTAAAACCATGAAACCTGAGCTGGCCCCGACATGCAATTCAGTCCAGTCCTGTCTGCTGACTGCAAAATGATTGAAGTCGTACCCGCCTTGTTTTTACCAGCAGCTTCAGGCCAGGTGGCAAGGGAAGATTGGAAATGCTGCCGATGGTATCAGGGCCTGAATTAAACCTGAATTAAGCCTTACACTGCTGCCTCACAGCGCCAGGGCCCCGGGTTCGATTCCCGGCTTGGGTCACTGTCTGTGTGGAGTTTGCACGTTCTCCCCGTGTCTGCGTGGGTTTCCTCCGAGTTTCCTCCCACAGTCCAAAAGATGTGCTGGTTAGGTGCATTGGCCGTGCTGAATTCTCCCTCAGTGTTACCCGAACAGGAGCCGGAGTGTGACGACTAGGGGATTTTCACAGTAACGTCATTGCAGTGTGAATATAAGCCTACTTGTGACACGAGTAAAATAAACTTAATTCCTGTCGAAATGAACAGGAAAACGTGCCATAATGATGCACTTTTTGAGATTTCTTTAGTGGGACAAAAGAACTTTATTTACAAGACAATGTGACATGGCGGCACAGTGGTTAGCACTGCTGCCTCACAATGCCAGTGTTCAATTGGGTTCAATTCCCGGCTTGGGTCACTGTCTGTGTGGAGTTTGCACGTTCTCCCCGTGTCTGCGTGGGTTTCCTCCGGGTGCTCCGGTTTCCTGCCACAGTCCAAAGATGTGCGGGTTCGATGGATTGGCCGTGCTAAATTGATCCTAGTGTCAGGGGGACTAGATAGGGTAAATATGTGGGGTTATGGGATAGGGCCTGAGTGGGATTGTGGTCGGTGCAGACTCAATGGGCCAAATGGCCTCCTTCTGCACTGTAGGGATTCTATAGGATTTATAAGTTATATGGGCTTCATGCTCACAGATAATACAAAGTGCCTCTCCCTCAGGAGAACCAATCCCCTTGGAGAGATTCACCACACTAGGTATGTAGAATTCCGACAGTGCTGAAGGAGGCCATTCGGCCCATCGAGCCTGCACCGACCACAATCCCACCCAGGCCCTATCCCCGTAACCCCACATATTTACCCTGCTAATCCCCGAAGGAGCAACTTAGCATGGCCAATCCACCTTACCTGTGCAACTGTGGACACTAAGGGACAATTTAGCATGGCCAATGAACCTAACTAACCTGCACATCTTCAGAGTGTGGGAGGAAACCGGAGCACCCGAAGGAAACCCACGCAGACACGGGGAGCACGTGCAGTCTCCGCACAGACAGCGACCCAAGCCGGGAATCGAACCCAGTTCCTTGTGCCACCAAGGCCTTGATTGGTTGTTCAGATCATGTGACCTTTACTCAGTTGGATTGCTCCAAACGGGACAACCACCACACTTGTATATTAGTCATAACTTTCATGATCCTGGAATGTGCTCAATGTGCTGTAGACCCAAGCATCTCTGGAAGTGTAACCATTGTTGTGATGTCGAAAACACGGCAGCCAGTCTTTTCACAGGAAACCACAATGTACAAAAGATAAATAAACTTGATTCCTGTCTAAATGAACAGGAAAACATGCCATGATGATGCACTTTTTGAGATTTTGTTTGTGGGACGAAAGAGCTTTATTTACAAGGCAGTGTGACACGGTGGCACAGTGGTTAGCACTGCTGCCTCACAATGCCAGGGACCTGGGTTCAATTCCCGACTTGGGTCACTGTCTGTGTGGAGTCTCGTCCCAGATGGTGGTCATTTAACATGAGGAACACCTCAGGTGAGGGGCAAGGTTGAGAAGGCGAATAACCTCAGCTGGTACGGGAATCGAACCCTCGCTGTTGGCATCGTTCTGCATGAGAAACCAGCTGTCCAGCCAACTGAGCTAAACCCACCCCCGGTAATGTTATAATGACCAGTTAATCACAGAGTTGGCAAGGTGACATTTACTATCCAGAATAGCTGAATAAAATCAAAACATACTGGATAAACTTAGCAGGTCTGGCAGCATCTGTGGAGAGAGAAACTGTTAATGTTTGGAGTCCGTTACGACTCTTCTTCAGAGTTATTCCACCTTACATTCATAGAAAAGAAATCATAGAAACCCTACAGTGCAGAAGGAGGCCATTCGGCCCATCGAGTCTGCACCGACCACAATCCCACCCAGGCCCTACCCCCACATATTTACCCGCTAATCCCTCTAACCTACGCATCTCAGGACTCTGAGGGGCAATTTTTAACCTGGCCAATCAACCTAACCCGCACATCTTTGGACTGTGGGAGGAAACCGGAGCACCCAGAAGAAACCCACGCAGACACGAGGAGAATGTGCAAACTTCTACTTGATCAGGTAGTCAGACAGGATCCAACATCCAGGTGCAAATAAATTAATTTTCCTATTTGGTTCTGAAGGGGATTCATATTTCACTCAATTAACTCTGTTTTTCTCTCCACAGATACTGCCAGACCTGCTGAGTTTATCCAGCACTCTCTGTTTGCATTTCAGATTCCCAGCATCCACAGTATTTTGCTTTTATTTCACTGGGAGAACTGTCCTGCTCGTCACAGAATCCCTATAGTGCAGAAAGGGGCCATTCGGTCGATCGGGCCTGCACCCACAACAATCCCACCCAGAGTTAATGTTTATTCATTAGTCAGAAGTAGGGTTACATTCACACTGCAATGAAGTTACTGTGAAAGTCCCCTAATGGCCACACTCCGGCGCCTGTTCGGGTACACTGAGGGAGAATTTAGCATGGCTAATGTATCTAATCAGCACATCATTTGGACTGTGCCCTATTTATCCCCGTAACCCCATGTATGTACCCTACTAATCTCCCTGACACTAAGGTGCAATTGAGCGTGGCCAATCCATCTAACCTACACATCTTCAGAGTATGGAAGGAACTGGAGCACCCGGAAGAAACCCACACAGGCACGGGAAGAACATGCAAACTCCACATGGACAGTCACCTGAGGCTGGAATCGAACCCGGGTCCCTGGCGCTGTGAGGCAGCAGTGCTAACCATTGTGCGACCATGCCTCCTCTTTTTTGAGTTAAAACCTGTGGTAAACCACTGTTAGCTTATTACCTGTATATGTGACATGCCTGGACACATCCCTGCCGGCCCTACCCGAGACTCCTCCCCCCCCTGGTCCAGGTATAAAGACGACTGCTCCCCACCCCCCTGCCTCAGTCTGGACCAGTTCCTTGGCATGGGTGTGCTCCAAGTCTTTTGCGAATAAAAGCCTATTTGTTCTTGCATACAAACTAGTCTTTGCTCGATTGATGGTGCATCAAAGCCATGGGACCTTTCACATCTATCTGAAAGAATAGACGGAGCCTCAGTTTAATACCTTATGTTAAAAAGTTGGCTCTTCCAACAATGCGACAGTCCCTCAGCGCTGCACCGATTGGCCTAGAATATGTGGTCAAGTCTCCAGAGTGGGATTTGAACCCTTAACCTTCCCGACTCAAATGAGCACTGAGCCACAGCGAATAGCTACTTCTCCTCCTCCTAAACAGGCAATTCTGCTCATTAATTGACGTTGCAACTTGTGGGGAGCAAGTTAAGTTAAAATAAAACAGAAAAGAAATTAAACATCCGAGCCAAAATGAAGGGACTAAAGGCACAGTTGAGACAAATACATCGCAGGAAGACAAAATGGATTGTTGGAATGTTGCAAGGGAGCCTTACAATGAATCATTTAGTCCATAAAATGTGGGAGCAGAAGAGGCCATTTAGCCCATCGAGTCTGCTTTCATCCCATTCAATGAGATTTATGACTCATCCACCGTGATAATCCTCAACTCCACTTTCCCACCTTATCCCCATAAACCTTGATTCCCTTACCAATTAAAAATCTGCCTGTCTCAGCCTTGAACATGCTTGATGACCCAGCCTCTGCAGCCGTCTGCATAAAGAATTCCACAGATTCACCACCCTCTGAGAGAAGAAATTCTTCCTCCTCGCTGTCTGAAATGGGTGACCCCCTCACTCTGAGATGATTCCCTCTGGTCCTCGACTCTCCCACAAGGGGAAACAACCTCTCAGCATCTACCCTGTCAAGCCCCCTGAGAATCTCATATGTCTCAACAAGGTTGCCTCTTATTCTTCTAAACTCCAATGAGTACAAACCCAAATTACTCAATTTCTCCTCATAAGAAAATCCTTCCATACCCAGGATTGACCTAGTGAACCTTCTCTGGGCTGCCTCCAATGTCAGTATATCTTTCCTTATTTAGGGGACCCAAACAGTTAACAATGTTCCAGATGTGGTCCAACTAGTGCCTTGTATGGTTTTAGCAGACTTTCCTATTTTTAATCCTCCATTCCATTTGAAATAAACAGCAGAGTTATTTAATTGATCAGATAATCAGACAATAAATAATATCTAGTCGGTGTCAAGAAATACTTTTTCCTGTTTGGGTTGCATGAGGGAAGAACTGCCATCCATCAACTGCTACTTTAATTCCATGAAAAAGACATCTTCTGCGCAACAAGAAATCAGAAACAGAGGCCAGAATTCTCCGACCTCACCCAGGGCTGGGATTCTCCGGTCCCGCTGCAGTGAATGGAGTTTTGGCTGAGCGCCAAATTTTCCATTCTCGCTGGCCGTGGTGGTAGGGCGAACGAGATTGGAAAATCTCAGCCAGAATCTTTATAAATGGACTTATGTCCTTGTTACACATGACGCTTGTGGCAACTGAATCTCATTGGACTTTAGTGAATAGGAAGTTATTTTCCAATTCAATATAGTTCGATATCTGCAAACAGATTATACTACGATGAGAAAGGGTTAGCTTGAAATAAGCATTTGTTAATTATTTAATTCAGCAACAATCTAAGCTCGTAAATGCTGATAGCCCTCAAATCCATCCTTATAACAGTTACAGACATTCAGAGAGCAATGCAGCATGGAAACAGACCCTTTGGCCCAACCATGCTGACCATGGTGCCATCCCAGCTAGTTCCAAGTGCCCACGTTTGACTCTGTGCTGGCAATGAGGAATTGATAGAAATTCACCATTGCAAGCACAGAGGAAAGATGCACATAGAACATAGAAAAACTACAGCACAAACAGGCCCTTCGGCCCACAAATTGTGCCGAACACATCCCTACCTTCTAGACCTACCTATAACCCTCCATCCTATTAAGCTCCATGTACTCATCCAGGTGTCTCTTAAAAGACCCTATTGAGTTCGCCTCCACCACCACTGACAGCAGCCGATTCCACTCACCCACCACCCTCTGTGTGAAAAACTTCCCCTTAACATCTCCCCTGTACCTACCCCCCAGCACCTTAAACCTGTGTCCTCTCGTAGCAGACATTTCCACCCTGGGAAAAAGCCTCTGAGAGTCCACCCGATCTATGCCTCTCAACATCTTATACACCTCTATTAGGTCTCCCCTCATCCTTCGTCTCTCCAAGGAGAAAAGACCGAGCTCCCTCAGCCTATCCTCATAAGGCATGCCACTCAATCCAGGCAACATCCTTGTAAATCTCCTCTGCACCCTTTCAATCTTTTCCACATCCTTCCTATAGTGAGGCGACCAGAACTGAGCACAGTACTCCAAGTGGGGTCTGACGAGGGTCATGCTAATCCTCCAGAGGGAACTCTTCCATCGTAGGCAATAAAATAAAACAAAACTTACCCCAACTTATAAATCAAAGAAACTTCATTACTCCAACAGTTGAGACCTCACCTCAGGCCAATCCAAGCTCCCCACAGTTCCCACCAGATTCTTATTTATACTGAGCCAGTTGGTCAGCTGACCACCACATCATTTTGTCATTGGTTATATAGTTTACTGGATCAGCTGACTGTTACAGCTTGTTACCATTGGTCACGCTATAACAGATCCAACGTTATCATTGGTTACATTCTAAGGGCACGTGCTGAGAAAAGTCTTATAAAGGGAAGGAATTTTCATTTCAATGTCAACTTTCATGATCTTAAGATGTCCCGAAGATGTTTCATGACCAGTCAAGTGTGGTTCTGTATGTAATGTGAGAAAACATCATAGCCAATTAATGCAGCAATGTAAATGGCCAGATAATCAGTGTTACTGATTGGGGGGATAGCTCTTGGTCAGGACAGTGGGATCAGTTGGAAATCTGAGATGGGTAGATTTTTTTGTTGGCCATTAAGGAGTCCAGGGCAATGGAGGTTTGGTCAGTCCTGATCATATTGAAGGGTGGAACAAGCTCATGACATTAAAAGTTTCTATTCTGTTTCTAGATTCCTACAACAACTCATTTGCTCCCATTCAGATAATGCCATGGGATCTTTTAGAATCATTACACTACAGAAGGAGGCCAATGGGTCCCTCGAGTCTACACCGACAACAATCCCACCCAGGCCCTATCCCCGTAACCCCATGTATTTACCCTGCTAATCCCCCTGATTCTAAGGCCAATCGACCGAACCCGCGCATCTTTGGACTGTGGGAGGAAACCGGAGCACCCGAAGGAAACCCACGCAGACACGGGAAGAACGTGCAGACTCCGCAGAGATAGTCTGCCAAGTCGAGAATCGAACCCGGGTCCCTGGCGCCATGAGGCAGCAGCGCTAACCACTGTGCCACCATGCCGCCCATTTTACATCCATCAACGTGTGCAGATGGGGTCCTAGTTTAACATCATATCCAAAAGATAGTAAAGCAACACCTGAGTGTTATACTGTGGCTGCAAGAAAAAATCTCAGCAGGTCTGGCAGCATCTGTGGAGAAAGAAACGGAATCAACGTTTCCAGTCCGCATGACTCTTCTACAGAACTGAAGAGGGGTAGAAATGTGTTGGATTATCGAGTTGAAAAGGGGCTTGGAGGGGATGGGGCAGAATCGAAGGTCAGGGATAAATTGGAGCTCAGGAGAGATTGACAAAGATTTGAATTGATTTATTATTTCCACATGTATTGTTATACAGTGAAAAGTATTGTTTCTTGCGCTCTATACAGACAAAGCATACCGTTCATAGAGAAGGAAAGGAGAGAGTGCAAAATGTAGTGTTACAGTCATAGCTAGGGTGTAGAGAAAGATCAACTTAGTAAAAGGTAGGTCCATTCAAAAGTCTGACAGCAGCAGGGAAGAAGCTGTTCTTGAGTCGGTTGGTACGTGATCTCAAGTTTTGTATCTTTTTCCTGATGGAAGGTGGAAGAGAGAATGCCTGGGGTGCGTAAGGTCCTTAATTATGCTGGCTGCTTTGCCGAGGCAGTGGGAAGTGTAGACAGAGTCAATGGATGGGAGGCTGGTTTGCGGAATGGATTGGGCTTACATTCAAAACCTTTTGTAGTTTCTTGCAGTCTTGGGCAGAGCAGGAGCCATGCCAAGCTGTGATATATCCGGAATGGGCACCTTCTATGGTGCATTTGTAAAAGTTGGTGAGAGTCATAGCAGACATGCTGAATTTCCTTAGTGTCCTGAGAAAGTAGAGGCATTGGTGGGCTTTCTTAACTATAGCGTCGGTGTGCAGGGATTAGGACAGGTTGCATGTGTTCTGGACACCTAGAAACTTGAAGTTCCTGACCATTTCCACTTCATCCCCATTGTCATAGACAGAATGCAAAAGGTGTGTTAATGGTGGCATTAAGAACTGGAGAAGTGCTAATAGTGGCATAAAGCTCAGATAGCCGAATGCGTTAATAGGAGAACAAAGGTCAGCGCTCAGTGAAAGCTAAACTGAGGAACGAGTGACAGATGGTCCAGTGGGGGATGGGGGAGGGGAGGGGGGTTGTACTGGGACAAACCAGGGAAACAAAAGACAGAAAGGGGTCAAGATGGAGGGAATAATCCACAGTCTGAAGTTGAACTCTATGTTGAGTCTGGAGGGTTGTAACGGGCCTAATTAGAGGTGTTGTTCCTTCAGTTTGCATCTGGCATCGCTGGAGCATTGCAGCAGGCCAAGGATGAACATGTGGGCAAAGTCTTGTTGCTAAAAGCTTAAAATGGCCTTCCCATGTTTACAGTAAAGTCCCTGGCGTAAAGGAACTAAAAGAAGTAATCGAGTAACAAAGTTGTTGGCGAATATAGTCATAGAATCATAGAACCCCTACAGTGCAGAAGGAGGCCATTCGGCCCATCGCATCTGCACCGACCACAATCCCACCCAGGCCCTATCCCCATAACCCCATACATTTACCCTAGCTAGTCCCCCCGACACTAAGGGACAATTCGGCATGGCCAATCAACCTCACCCGCACATCTTTGGTCTGTGGGAGGAGGGAGCACCCGGAGGAAACCCACACAGACGCGGGGAGAACGTGCAAACTCCACACAGACAGTGACCCAAGCCGGGAATCGAACCCTGGGCTTCTGGTCCCCGGTGTGATCAGATAATGTACGAATATGTCAAAACCTACAAACTTTGATATATAATGAATATAATATAATATCAAATGAATGCAAAGGGCAGCACGGTGGCACAGTGGTTAGCGGTGCTGTCTCACAACACCAGGGACCCGGATTCAATTCAGACCTCGGGTGACTGTCTGTTTGGAGTTTGCACGTTCTCCCCGTGTCTGCGTGGGTCTCCTCTGGGTACCCTGGTTTCCTCCCACACTCCAAAGATGTGTGCATTCGGTGGATTGACATTGCTAAGTTGCCCTTCAGTGTCAGGGGGACTAGCAGGGTAAATGGGGAGTTATGGGGATAGGGCCTTGTCGGTGCAGGCACGATGGCCGAATGGCCTCTTTCTGTACTGTAGGGATTCTATACAACTCATCCGCACAATGCACCATTATCCAACTCCTTCCTGCCAATGGTAATCAGCACATTCTTCACACAAGACATGATGACAATCTGAGAGATGGGTGGGATTCTGGTTGGTGCTGATGGGCCGAATGGCCTCCTTCTGCACTGTCGGGTTTCTATGGTGCCATGAGTCAAAATGGGACAAATATCAAAGAGCTGTTGTATCAAAAGTAGTTTGAATTGAATTACCTGATTAGCAAAGAATGTGTCAGGATAATGCGACCAGAGTTTTAAATACATTGTGTAATGTAACATAGTTCCTCACAATGGTCTCAAACTCACTTACAAATGAGAAACATTGCTCTCATTTCCATTTTATTGTTTGAACATTTTCCTTGGAAAAAGGAACATATAACAAAACAATTTGTTTTCTCAATTCACGGAGATATCTGCAACGCAACTTGATATTGAAGGATGGCATCATAGAATCCTACAGTGCAGAAGGAGGCCATTCGGTCCATCGAGTCTGCACCGACCACCATCCCATTCAGGCCCTATCCCCGTAACCCCATGCATTTGCCCTAGCTAGTCCCCTGACACTAAGGGGCAATTTAGCACGGCCAATCAACCTAACCTGCATATCTTTGAACTGTGGGAGGAAACAGGAGCACCCAGAGGAAACCCAAGCAGGCCATAAGACATAGGAGCAGAATTAGGCCACTCGGCCCATCGGGTCTGCTCTGCCATTCAATCATGGCTGATATTTTTCTCATCCCCATTCTCCTGCCTTTTCCCCATAACCCTGATCCCCTTATTAATCAAGAACCTATCTATCTCTATCTTAAAGACACTCAGTGACCTGGCCTCCACAATCTCCTGCGGCAAAGAGTTCCACAGATTCACCATTCTCTGGCTGAAGAAATTCCTCCTCATCTCTGTTTGAAAGGGTCGTCCCTTCAGCCTGAGGTTGTGCCCTCTGATTCTAGTTTTTCCTACTAGTGGAAACATCCTCTCCACGTCCACTCCATCCAGGCCTCACAGTATCCTGTAAATTTCAATAAGATCCCCCCTCATTCTTCTAAACTCCAAAGAGTACAGACACAGAGTCCTCAACCGTTCCTCATACAACAAGCTCTTCATTCCAGGGATCATTCTTGTGAACCTCCTCTGGACCCTTTCCAAGGCCAGCACATTCTTCCTTAGTTATGGGGCCCAAAACTGCTCACAATACTCCAAATGGGGTCTGACCAGAGCCTTATACCGCCTCAGAAGTACATCCCTGCTCTTGTATTCTAGGCCTCTTGACATGAATGCTAACATTGCATTTGTCTTCCTAACTGCCAACTGAACCTGCATGTTAACCTTAAGAGAACTTGAACAATGACTCCCAAGTCCCTTTGTGTTTCTGATTTTCTAAGCATTTCCCCATTTAGAAAATAGTCTATGCCTCCATTCCTCCTTCCAAAGTGCATAACCTCACACTTTTCCACATTGAATTCCATCTGCCACTTCTTTGCCCACTCTCCTAACCTGTCCAAGTCATTCTGCAGCCCCCCTGCTTCCTCAATACTACCTGTCTCTCTACATATCTTTGTATCATCTGCAAACTTAGCAACAGTGCCTTCAGTTCCTTCTTGCAAATCGTTAATGTATATTGTGAGACACGGGGAGAGTGTGCAAACTCCACACAGACGGTGACCCAAGCCGGGAATCGAACCCGGGTCCCTGTCACTGTGAGGCAGCACTGCTAACCACCGTGCCACCCAAACAGCTCACTTGCTTGTGACCTGTTGACTATTAGAGTTCCCACCGCTCCTATTGAAGAAGCAAGATTGAAGGGTGTATGGTGGTGTGAACATTTGTTGGTAACTAAGGTAAATGATGGCGAATTAATGACGCCACTGCACTCGTGATCCAGAGGCCCAGGCTAATGCTCTGGAGGCATGGGTTCGAATCCCACGATGGCAGCTGGTGGAATTTTAAATCCGGAATTGAAGGCTAATCTCAGTGCCTGCGAAACCACTATTGACTATTGTAAAAACCCACCAGGTTCACTCACGTCCTTTAGGGAAGGAAATCTGCTGTCCTTATCCAATCTGGTCTACCAGATCGACCAGCATTGTGGTTGGCTTTTAACTGCTCTGTGTAATGTCCCAGGCAGTTGTACCAAACTTCAAGGAATAGACAATAGTGGCTTAAGAAGGTGGCACACCACAGCCCGCTTAAAGGCTTAAAGATGGGACAACAAATTGTTGCCTGAGGGACCCAATGTATGCTTAGTTCTGTTCACTTCATTTAGGCAAAGACTTCATTTTAAGATATTTCTACCTATCTAATTACACTTAGATGCTACACGGTTGGGGTTAGCTAGATTGACCACATTTTAAGACTCAGCAGGCATGCTGGGTTAGCGAGGAAAATTGATTGCATTTTTGAACGTACAATGCAAACACAAACAGGCTTTCTCATAAGCCAGACAAAGTTTTCCATAAACAAAATCTGCAACCAAAAGAGAAAACGCCGGAAAATCTCAGCAAGTCTGGCAGCATCTGTAAGGAGAGAAAAGAGCTGACGTTTCGAGTCCAGACGACCAAAGCTTTGACAAAAGGCCATCTGGACTCGAAATGTCAGCTCCTTTCTCTCCTTACAGAAGCTGCCGGACCTGCTGAGATTTTCCAGCATTTTCTCTTTGGTTTCAGATTCCAGCATCCGCAGTAATTTGCTTTTAAACTACATCTGCAAGTTGTTTATTAAAGTTAGAGACAGCATGTGCCGAGCAATTTCAATAACACAGTTAACAAATCACTTATATTGTAGTTTTAGCCCAAAGTTTTCAGTTTGGGATAACTCTGATTTGGAGACCTTGTTCTGTCTGTTTTGAGTTCTGCTGTGGTCAGTACAGGACTGGCAAATGCCAGTATTTCTCTCTCTTTCGCTCTCTCTCTCTCTCCAGTAATTCGCTTTTCTGTTCGCTTTCTGTTACTATTAATTTTAAGGCCTGTTCAATGAAAGAAATTCATCTCAGTACCAGTGCTGTCTTGGTCTACTCTGAGGAATGAATGGACCTTTCACTGCCCTTGCCAGTGATGCCCACATTCCATGACCAATTCTCTGGTCTCGCATGCCCCTCCACCACTACAAGTGAGAATGGAGAATTTGGCGCTCAGCCAAATCTTCATTCACAGCAGCGGGACTGGAGAATCCCAACCGCGAACGAGGTCGGGGAATCCCAGCCATGTTTTCTTTAAAAAGCAATGCAAAGTCAGGTTAGCCTCACTACGTGGAAAACCCAAAGAAAATTGGTAAGTCATTTCTTTTCTTTTTTTTGGAAAACTCCTAACTTCTTTTGATTAATGCCAGTGTGAAATAGTAGATTGAAGAATTAGGAAGCATTTCCTCACACGGAGATTAGTCAACAATTGAACTAGATTGCTAGGACATTGCAGAGGCAGCTAGTTGCTACCATCATGAGATGATAGGGTTGTTTTTCCGGCACGGTGAGTCAGGTGGGCCAAAGGGACTTTTTCATCTGAATCTATATGATGATAGCAGATTGTATTTTTCAGAGAAGTCTCAAAAGAAGACAATTGCCACCTCAGAGAGTGCTACGGGCACAGAAAATGTACTTCTACCAGCAAGAGAAACAATTAAAATTAATGGATGGAAAATCCTGAATCAGAGGTGATGAAATTCCTGGCCATCTAGTTGTGGTACACGTTGGGGTTACTGAAATGGGAATCATAGAATCCCTACAGTGCAGAAAGGGACCATTCAGCCCATCGAGCCTGCCCCAACAACAAACGTACCCAGGCCCTATCTCCGTAACCGCACATATTTACCTTGCTAATCCCTCTAACCTACGCATCCTGGGACAGTAAGGGACAATTTAGCATGGCCAATGCACCTAACCCCCGCATCTTTGGACTGTGAGAGGAAACCGGAGCACCCAGAGGAAACCCACGCAGACACGAGGAGAATGTGCAAACTCCACACAGACAGTGACCCAAGTCAGGAATGTTCAATTGCCATTTTCAATCATTTAAAATCAGGTTACTCATAGCTGGTGGGTTAAAAATGATTCAAAACGCTTATTTAAAATGTTCCACATCTTACAACTTGCACGTACCACCAGCTATTTCACTGTGAGAGCCAGATCAGCCAGACAGATTAGAGGACATTTACACATCACTCTCTCTCTCTCATAGTTCAAGGTGATGTACAATGAGAGGCAGCAGGAACTCACTGAGAGGAGATAAGCGAGGAGATAAGAGATAAGACAGATAAGATGTACAAGCTGCTCAGGCTATGGGGCAAATTGGCCATGCTAAATTGGCCCTTAGTGTCCAAAGATGTGCAGGTTAGGTGGATTGGCCATGCTAAATTGCCTCTTAGTGTCCAAAGATGTGCAGGTTAGGTGGATTGGCCATGCTAAATTGCCCCTTAGTGTCGAAAGATGTGCAGGTTAGGTGGATTGGCCATGGTAAATTGCCCCTTAGTATCCAAAGATGTGCAGGTTAGGTGGATTGGCCATGGTAAATTGCCCCTTAGTGTCCAAGGATGTGCAAGTTAGGTGGATTGGCCATGCTAAATTGCCTCTTAGTGTCCAAAGATGTGCAGGTTAGGTGGATTGGCCATGCTAAATTGCCCCTTAGTGTCGAAAGATGTGCAGGTTAGGTGGATTGGCCATGGTAAATTGCCCCTTAGTATCCAAATGTGCAGGTTAGGTGGATTGGCCATGGGAAATTGCCCCTTAGTGTCCAAGGATGTGCAGGTTAGGTGGATTGGCCATGCTAAATTGCCTCTTAGTGTCCAAAGATGTGCAGGTTAGGTGGATTGGCCATGCTAAATTGCCCCTTAGTGTCGAAAGATGTGCAGGTTAGGTGGATTGGCCATGCTAAATTGCCCCTTAGTATCCAAAGATGTGCAGGTTAGGTGGATTGGCCATGGGAAATTGCCCCTTAGTGTCCAAGGATGTGCAGGTTAGGTGGATTGGCCATGCTAAATTGCCTCTTAGTGTCCAAAGATGTGCAGGTTAGGTGGATTGGCCATGCTAAATTGCCCCTTAGTATCCAAAGATGTGTAGGTTAGGTGGATTGGCCATGCTAAATTGCCCCTTAGTGTCCAAAGATGTGCAGGTTAGGGGAATTGGCCATGGTAAATTGCCCCTTAGTGTCCAAGGATGTGCAAGTTAGGTGGATTGGCCATGGTAAATTGCCCCTTAGTGTCCAAGGATGTGCAAGTTAGGTGGATTGGCCATGTTAAATTGCCCTTGGTGTCCAAAGATGTGGAAGTTAGGGTGATTAGTGGGGTAAATAAGCTAGGGTTATGGGAATAGGGTCTGGGTAAGATGCTCTTTTGGGGAGTCAGTGCAAACTTGATGGGCCGAATGGCCTCCTTCTGCACTGTCGGGATTCCATGATTCTATGAGCTCAGCTGCAGAGCGTTTCGATGGAACCGTGTTAAGAAGAGACCTGATGGTTCACAGAAAAAATAAATTCCCATGTGCGGGGAGCCTGCCAGACATCCTGTGGTTAATGTCAAGAAGCATGGAGGAGTCCACCATCAACAGGGCAGAGGGCTATGCACAGAGCTTAGAGCTACCAGCACACTTTGGACCCAACCTTACTGCGGATGCTTTTTAGAGCAGGGTAATGAGATCATTCAATGTATGTTGCTAACAAGCAGAGGCTAGCACTGTATAGAAATACCCAGAGGAAATATAGAATTCCCGCTGACTGGTGTCTCAAGCACTCCGGCTGCTGTAGGAATCACCCAGCAATACCCATGGGGTGGGAGTTACAAATCCGCTTCCTTAATGTTCCATTGCAATAGTCGCTGGCACTTTCCTTTGCCGGGGGAGCCAAGTGGCTTCTATCAAAGATGGGATTTGGAATAGAATGGAAGCTGTGCAACAGAAAGAATTCAGTGCGGGAAGGAATTCCAGGATTTTGACCCAGCGACTGCAAAGGAAGAGCAATATATTTCCAAGTCAGGACGGTGAGTGGCTTGGAAGGGAACTTGCAGTTGGTGGTGTTCCCATGTATCTGCTGCTTTTGTCCCTACTAGGTGGAAGTAGTCGTGGGTTTGGAAGGCGCTCTCTAAGGATCTTTGGTGAATTGCTGCAGTGCATCTTGTAGATGGTACACACTGCTGCTACTGAGCGTCGGTGGTGAAGGGATCGAATGTTTGTGGATGGGGTGCTAATCAAGCGGGCTGCTTTGTGCTGGATGGTGTCAAGCTTCTTGAGTGTTGTTGGAGCTGCACCCATCCAGTGACCAACATAAAATGACCAGAATCCAACAAATGTATGAGAGTCATGCAGCAGAGAAAAGGCCCTTCGGCCCATCAAGTCTGCACTGACAATATCTATCACTGAAGGCCGCTTATCCCATTTTCCTGCACCTGTCCCATATCCTTGAATGTTATGACATTTCAAGTGCTCTTCCAAATACTTTTTAAAGGTTGTAAGGTTTCCAGCCTCCACTACCTTCCCAGGCAGTGCATTCCAGATCCCCACCATCAACTGAGTGATTTTTTTCTCAAATCCCCTCTGAATCTCCTGTCCCTCACCCAAAACTATGTCCCCTTGTGATTGTCCCTTCAACCAGGGGAACAGCTGCTCCCTACTCACCCTGTCCATACCCCTAATAATCTTATACACCTCAATCACGTCCCTCCTTAGACTTCTCTGTTCTAAAGAAAACAATCCAAGCTTATCCGGTCTCTCCTTATAGCTCAAATGCTCCATCCAAGGCAACATCCTGGTGAACCTCCTTTTTTATTCATTTGTGGGACATGGGTGTCGCTGGCTGGCCAGCATTTATTGCCCATCCCTAGTTGCCTCTTGAGAAGGTGGTGGTGAGCTGCCTTCTTGAATCGCTGCAGTCCATGTGCTGTGGGTTGACCCACAATGCCGTTAGGGAGGGAATTCCAGGATTTTGACCCAGCGACTGCGAAGGAACGGCCGATATATTTCCAAGTCAGAATGGTGAGTGGCTTGGAGGGGAACTTGCAGGTGGTGGTGTTCCCATGTATCTGCTGCCCTTGTCCTTCTAGATGGAAGTGGTCGTGAGTTTGGAAGGCGCTGTCTAAGGATCTTCAGTGAATTGCTGCAGTGCATCTTGTAGATAGTACACACTGCTGCTACTGAGCGTCAGTGGTGGAGGGATTGAATGTTTGTAGATGTGGTGCCAATCAAGCGGGGCTGCTTTGTCCTGGATGGTGTTGAGCTTCTTGAGTGTTGTTGGAGCTGCACCCATCCAGCCAAGTGGGGAATATTCCATCACACTCTTGACTTGTGCCTTGTAGATGGTGGACAGGCTTTGGGGATTCAGGAGGTGAGTTACTCGCCACAGTATTCCTAGCCTCTGACCTGCTCTTGTCGCCACTGTGTTTATGTGGTGAGTCCAGTTGAGTTTCTGGTTAATGGTAGCCCCAAGGATGTTGACAGTGGGGGATTCAGTGATGGTAACACCATTGAATGTCAAGGGGCGGTGGTTAGAGTGTCTCTTATTGGTGATGGTCATTGCCTGGCATTTGTGTGGCGCGAATGTTATTTGCCACTTGTCAGCCCAAGCCTGGATATTGTCCAGATCTTGTTGCGTTTGAACATGGACTGCTTCAGTATCTGAGGAGTCGCGAATGGTGCTGAGCATCATGCAATTTTCAGCAAACATCCCCACTTCTGACCTTATGACGGCGGGAAGGTCATTGATGAAGCAGCTGAAGGTTGTTGGGCCTAGGACACTAACCCTGAGGGATTCCTGCAGAGATGTCCTGGAGCTGAGATGACTAACCCTCTGCAACCACAACCATCTTCCTATGTACCAGGTATGACTCCAACCAGGGGAGAGTTTGCCCCGATACCCATTGATTCCAATTTCACTAGGGCTCCTTGATGCCACATTCAGTCGAATGGGTCTTGATGTCAAGAGCTGTCTGGGAGCCTCTGGAATTCAGCTCTTTTGTCCACGTTTGAACCAAGGCTGTAATGAGGTCAGGAGCTGAGTGACCCTGGCGAAACCCAAACTGGGAGTCACTGAGCAGGTTATTGCTGAGCAGGTGCTGCTTGATAGCGCTGTCGATGACCCCTTCCATCACTTTACTGATGATCGAGAGTAGACTGATTGGGTGGTAATTGGGTTGGGTTTGTCCTGCTTTTTGTGTACAGGACATACCTGGGCAATTTTCCACATCGTTCCTCTGTATCCCCTCGACTGCAATCACATCCTTCCTATAGTGACCAGAACGTCACACAGTATTCCAGCTGTGGCCTGACCAACGCTCTATACAACTCTAACATTAACTCCTTGCTCTTATGATCTATGCCACACCAGTGTCCCAAATGCCTTCATAACTATCCTATTCACGTGCTCTGCTGACTTCAGGGATCTGTGAATAATTACCCCAAGATCCATCTGTTCCTCCCAGTGTCTTGCCATTCATTAAATATTCCCTCATCTTGTTTCTTCTTCCAAAGTGCACCACCTCGCAGTCCAAAGATGTGCGGGTTAGGTTGATTGGCCATGCTAAAATTGCCCTTAGTGTCCTGGGATGTGTAGATTAGAGGGATTAGTGGGTAAAATGTGTAGGGATATGGGGGTAGGGCCTGGGTGGGATTGTGGTTGGTGCAGACTCGATGGGCCGAATGGCCTCTTTCTGTACTGTAAGGTTTCTATGATTTCTATGAGTAGGCCATCTGGCTCCTCGAGCCTCCTCCGCCATTCAATAAGATCATGGCTGATCTTTTTGTGGACTCAGCTCCACTTACCCGCCCGTTGACCATAACCCTTAATTCCTTTACTGTTCAAAAATTTATCTATCCTTACCTTAAAATCATTCAATGAGGTAGCCTCAACTGCTTCACTGGGCAGGGAATTCCACAGATTCACAACCTTTTGTGTGAAGAAGTTCCTCTTCAACTCAGTCCTAAATCTGCTTCCCCTTATTTTGAGGCCATGCCCCCTAGTTCTAGTTTCACCCGCCAGTGGAACCAACTTATCTATTCCCTTCATAATTTTACATGTTTCTATAAGATCTCCCCTCATTCTTCTGAATTCCAATGAGTATAGCCCCAGTCTACTCAGTCTCTCCCCATAAGCCAATCCTCTCAACTCTGGAATCAACCTAGTGAATCTCTTCTGCACCCCCTCCAGTGCCAATATATCCTTTCTCAAGTAAGGAGATCAAAACTGTACACAGTACTCCAGGTGTGGCCCCACCAGCACCTTATACAGCTGCAACATAACCTCGCTGTTTTTAAACTCCATCCCTCTGGCAATGAAGGACAAAATTCCATTTGCCTTCTTAATCACCTGCTGCACCTGCAAACCACCTTTTTGTGATTCATGCACAAGGACACCCAGGTCCCTCTGCACAGCAGCATGCTGCAATTTTTTTACCATTTAAATAATAGTCCATTTTGCTGTTATTCCTGCCAAAATGGATGACTTCACATTTACCAACACTGTACTCCATCTGCCAGACCCTCGCCCACTCACTTAGACTATCTATATCCCTTTGCAGACTTTCAGCGTCCTCTGCACACTTTGCTCTGCCACTCATCTTAGTGTCATCTGCGAATTTTGACACACTACACTTGATCCCCAACTCCAAATCATCTATGTAAATTGTAAACAATTGCGGTCCCAACACTGATCCCTGAGGCACACCACTAGTCACTAATCGCCAACCAGAAAAACACCCATTTACCCCCACTCTTTGCTTTCTGTTAACCAATCCTCTATCCATGCTAATACATTACCCGTAATACCGTGCACCTTTATCTTATGTAGCAGTCTTTGGTGCGGCACCTTGTCAAATGCCTTCTGGAAATCCAGATACACCACATGCACCGGTTCCCCATTGTCCACTGCACATGTAATGTTCTCAAAACAACTCGGAACAACCCCTTATCAATTGTTGATTTATTTTATGCTCGGCTTTTCTGTGCACAACGCAAGAATATCTGAAATAAATGCAGCGATGCTGGTACAAGGCTGAACTGGTAAACCATAACCCCTTGATATACCTGGAGTAGGTTCTCAACAACCAAAAGCATTTTCTTTGCTTAAAAGCAACACTTTTACTTACCAAATGAGAGAATGAAGGCGAGCGATACCTTAAACCAGCTGAGAGATTGAAGCATTTTCATCTATCAGATCGAAGCAACTATATCCCTTCAAGGTTCACTTGTAACTTGTAGGACGTGTAAAAATGCATAAGGAAATGGTGACCACATCCTGTGCATGGTGTGAAACACTAAATGCTTCCTTTTTCTTGTTAGAACAAAATCATTTCTTTCATCATCAGGTAAAATTTGCAAGTTCTGGCCACTGGGAGCACTTTATATAGAAATCGACACCCAACTGTCTTTACCCGATCATAATAATTTCACAACCAGTCCACTTGTCACTCTTCTGCACCCTAGCTATGACTGCAACACTATATTCTGCACCCTCTCCTTTCCTTCTCCCCTCCGTACTCTATGAATGGTATGCGTTGTCTGTATAGCGCAAGAAACAAAACTTTTCACTGTATCCCATGTGATGATAATAAATCAAATATTAAGCTGATCTTTCTCTACACCCTCTCTGTAACTACACTACTATATTCTGCACCCTCTCCTTCCCTTCTCCCCTACGTAATCTATGTACAGTATGCTTTGTCCTTCTAACGTGCAAGAAACAATACTTTTCACTGTATCTCATGTGACAATAATAACTCAAATCAAATATTAAGATGATCTTTCTTTTCACCTTAGCTATGACTGTGACATTATATTCTGCACCCTCTCCTTTCCTTCTCCCCTATGTACTCTATGAATGGTATGTTTTGTCTATATGCATACAAGAAACAATATTTTTCACTATATCTCTATACGTGACAATAATGAAACAAATCAAATGTTAAGCTGATCTTTCTCTACACCCTAGCTATGACTGCAACACTATATTCTGCACAGCCCTTTCCTTCTCCCCTATGTACTCTATGAACGGTATGTTTTGCCTGTATAGCGTGCAAGAAACAATACTTTTCACTGTATCCCATGGGACAATAGTAAATCAAATCAGATATTAAGCTGATCTTTCTCTACACCCTATCTGTAACTGTAACACTATATTCTGCACCCTCTCCTTTCCTTCTCCCCTATGTATTCTATGAACGATATGGTTTGTCCGTATAGCGTGCAAGAAACAATACTTATCACTGTATCCCATGTGACAATAATAAATCAAATATTAAGCTGATCTTTCTTTATGCCCTCTCTGTTGACAACAGCAAATCAAATCAAATCAAATCAAACCAAATTATCCACCCCAATTAATTTCCAATTTGTCAGTTCTGGATTATTACATATATAGGGGCTAAATTCCACTTGTTAAAGATTGTGTGTCAGTAACAGCAACTTCCTCTCATCTCACCTCCCCAGCTCGCAAAATCAATCCTATTGCAGAGTTGAAATCAAGGAAGTGGGTTCAGAGCCAAGGAATGAGCTGGTAGGAGTGGTGCTCAAACTCTTGGTTAACTAAGCTAGTTTTAAGGAGGGTGATGAAAGATGAAATGTTGGGGTGGTGTGACTGTCCAAAGCAAAGGCTCAAAATACTGAAAAACTGTTGACACTTTTTTAATATCTGGAGGCGACTCAATATGGCAGCAACTTCATTGCAGTGTTAAGTCTACTTGTGACACTAACAAATAAACTTCAGAAGGGGTTTATTAAACTATGATAACTATTTACACTCTGAGGTTCTGAGAGGGACATTGCACAGGTCTGCTCACTTCTCCTCCCTGGCTCCAACTGATGTCATAGAATCACAGAATCCCTAACATGCAGAAGGAGACCATACAGCCCATCGAGTCTGCACCAGCTCTTGCCCAGGCCCACACACCCGCCTGGCCTGCCTGCCCGCCAGATCCCCATAACCTCTAATCCATCTCACCCTTTGGACACTAAGAAGCAATTTAGCATGGCCAATTCACCTAGCCTGCACATGTTTGGACACGAAGGGGAAAATTAGCATGGCCAATCCACCTAACCTATATATTTTTGGACACTAAGCGGCAATTTAGCATGGCCAATCCACCTAGCCTGCACATGTTTGGACTCTAAGGGGAAATTTAGCATGGCTAATCCACCTAACCTACACGTCTTTGCAGTGCGGGAGGAAACTGGAGCATCCGGAAGAAACCCACATCTGAAACCCATAAGGAGAACATGCAGACTCCGCAAAGTCACCCAAGGCCGGAATCGAACCCGGGTCCCTGGTGCTTTGAGGCAGCAGTGCTAACCACTGTGTCAGCGTGCCACACTCCCAGTCACAGGACGCACGCCCTTGCTTTCTGGCTCCCATTCCGTAGAATCTGGCTTCATGACGTCATCCCCAAATGATTGCCCCTTAAAGGGGCCACGTTACTACAATTTTGCATCTTCTTTGGTTTCTAGCTCTCCCAGAGGAACATACCCAAATCATAGCAGGCCTGACATTAAAAAAAAACCCTACCTCTCCACAGATGCTGCCAGAAATGGTGAGTGTTTTCAGCATTTTCTCTTAATTTTAGAAGTTTGCAGATTTTTTTGCCTTTAAATCACTCCTGGCAAGTTTAGCATCTGTTCAAAATCCAATTCTCACTGCCATCCAACTCGTTATTAAAATGCATCAAAAAACGTAAGTCAAAGTCTAAAAGGGGCAAGCTAACTGATAATTGCCCTCCTATGGGGTGAACAGGTGTGATGTCCTGGGAAAGGAAGTGCAAGTTGTGGAGAGGTGCAACAATCCATGGGTATGGACATGTTGAATCCCAGCAAGTAAGTTATCCAGCAATCTACATTTCTTTAAAACGGACTGGACATTTTTTCCTCAATGCATTGGCTCTTTCTGTTATAGAATCACTACAGTGCAAAAGGAGGCCGTTTGGCCCATCGGACCTGCACCAACAACAATCCCACCTCAGCCCCATCCCCGTAACTCCATGTATTTACTCCGCTAATCCCCCGACACTCAGGGGCAATTTAGCATGGCCAATCCACCTAACCCACACATCTGTGGGAGGAAACCGGAGCACCCGGAGGAAACCCACGCAGACACGGGGAGAACGTGCGAACTCAACACAGACAGTGACCCAAGCCGGGAATCGAACCTGGGTTCCTGGCGCTGTGAGGCAGCAGTGCTAACCACTGTGTCACCGTGCCGCCCCTGCAATGCCTAAAAGTATGAAGGAAGCTCATTCAATAGTAACGCTCATAAGAGAAGGTGAGAAATAAGTTTGAGTTTAATTATGAGTGTCACAAGTAAATTAACACTGCAATGAAGTGACTGTGAAAATTCCCTACTCGCCACACTCAGGTGCTTGTTGTGAGGGAGAATTTAGCATGGCCAATACACCTAACCAGCACGTCTTTCGGACTGTGGGAGGAAACCGGAGCACCCAGTAGTTGGGGTTGGGTTTCAGATTGTTTGTCTTCTTCAGTAAATTCTGTACTGAATACAGTCCATGTTTAGAATTATGAATACGACATGCCTTAACAGGGCAAGTAGCTGTGTAACTGGAGGGAAAACCAAATGCTGTTGAACTGGGATCATCTTCCTGATGCAAGTGTAATTTTCCGTGACTTAACTCCCAACTATACCCAAATTCACATACTGACTCCCGTTCAAACTACCTCGTCCCCCTAATGTCTCTATAATCGTTCTTTAAATGTCGTTTTGCAACAGGGGTATGTAGCTTGAAAACCTGCTCACATCGATGGCACAGAGAGTGACTTCATCCCTGAACATGAACAAAGAACAAAGAACAATACAGCACAGGAACAGGCCCTTCGGCCCTCCAAGTCCGCGCCGCTCCCCGATCCAGGATTGAATCCTGAAACCAGGATCCCCGCCCAATTTTCCAGCCTATCTACATACCAATATCCTATCCACCGAGCTGTCCCTCACAGCTACGATGCTTTGTTCATTACAACCTATTAACTCACCCCCACCCCCCCATTCCAGACCATGTGATCTCCAGGGAGAGGCGAAAACCCAGAGTGAAAAACCCCAGGGCCAATATGGGGTTTACCCAGTTTGGGTAAATACAAAAATAAAGGTGTCACTGCCCCTTTGATAATGTGGAGATGCCAGCGTTGGATTGGGGTGGGCACAGTAAGAAGTCTCACAACACCCAGGTTAAAGTCCACCAGGTTCATTTGGAATCACGAGCTTTCGGAGCGCTGTTCCTTCATCAGGTGAGTTACGAGCGTTGTCTTACCTGATGAAGGGGCAGCACTCCGAAAGCTCATGATTCCAAATGAGCCTGTTAGCCTTTAACCTGATGTTGTGAGACTCCTTACTTGGCCCCTTTGATGGGCTGAGGGTTTCCCAGGTCTCCCCCAATGAAGCCCTCAATCTCCGCTCTTTTACCAGGACTAGGTCACCCTGAACAGATGAAGCCAATTCCACCCACCCCGCCCAGGCTTCGCAAGGGAATTTTCCTAGTTGGCTGGTGAGCAATATACGTGACAGGCTTTGGAGACCAGCCCTGAGATAGGCTGGGCAAGCTTTCCAACTCCAGCGCCAAGTATGGACAACACATTTACCACCATAGCAACATCAGGTGCCAAGAATGTGTTGGCCATATGATGGAGAAGTATATTGGAAAGCTTATTTTCTCATTTTCAGTCCAATGAAATAGAGATATTCTACATCCTCCTGTCACTTCCAACAGGAAATCTCAGAAGCTGGCAGTAGAGATTTTAACTTATTTCACTTATTTCACACATCTGGGCCTTGACACAACTCCAGCAAGAAAAACCAAGCTGCAATCCGCAATATCTTTTTTTTTAACTGAACTGGATTCTTTTCCTGTCGCAGTCCCCTGTCTGGGACTCTCCCTTTGGTACCAGGCACACGGTAGCACAGTGGTTAGCGCTGCTGCCTCACAGCGCCAGGGACCCGCGTTCAATTCCCAGCTTGGGTCACTGTGTGGAGTCTGCACGTTCTCCCCGTGCCTGCGTGGGTTTCCTCCAGGTGCTCCGGTTTCCTCCCACAGTCCGGAAAGACGTGCTGTTTAGGTGCATTGGCCATGCAAAATTCTCCGTCAGTGTACCCGAACAGGCACCGGAGTGTGGCGACTAGGGGATTTTCACAGTAACTTAATTGAAGTGTTAATGTAAGCCGACTTGAGGCACTAATAAATAAAACTTCCCTCTTTTCTCTCCCTTTGTGACCTCACCCTGCCCCCTCTTTCTGGGACTCTTGTGTTCAATGGCACTCCACCCCTCCGATGTTGGTGCCATTTTCCTTGTTACACAGGATCCAAAGAGATGAGGAAATGCTCCATGGTCTGGACATGCATGGAAACTCCGAGGTCTGCCGGGATCTGGAGCCCCCAACTTCTCTCTCTGATGAGGATTAGAATTAGAGAATCATAGAATCTCTACAGTGCAGAAGAAGGCCATTCGGCCCATCGAGTATGTACCGAACGCAATCCTACCCAGGCCCTATCCCCCTAACCCCACACATTTTCCCTCTAATCCCCTCAACACTAAGGGCCAATTTAGCATGGCCAATCCACCTAACCTGGACATCTGTGGGAGGAAACCTGAGCACCCGGAGGCAACCCCATAGACCCAGGGAGAATGTGCAAACTCCACACAGATATGACGTGGAGATGCCGGCGTTGGACTGGGGTGGGCACCTGTAAGAAGTCTCACAACACCAGGTTAAAGTCCAACAGGTTTATTTGGAATCGCGAGCTCCTGCAGCACTGCTCCTTCATCGACCTCTCTACTCACCTGATGAAGGAGCAGCGCTCCGAAAGCTCGTGATTCCAAATAAACCCATTGGACTTTAAGCTGGTGTTCTGAGACTTCTTACTGTGTCCACAACAGATCGTCACCCGAGGCCGGACTTGAATCCGGGTCCCTGGCATTGTGAGGCAGCAGCGCTAACCACTGTGCCACCGTGCCGCCCATAACATACTGCATTGAAACATATTTTGACACAATTTCCATTGAATCTTGCCTGGGAGTTAGAGAGGGGTCTTTCTCTCAGTCATCACCCATAACCTTCTGAGTAACAACGAGCTTCCCACCGCAAAGAACCTTATTCCATCTCTTTTTTGTTCTCAGTCACATTCCCTCTGTCCCTTTCCTTTCACCACCGGATTTTTAGTTATGTTACCAGTGCCGCTCTGTCTATGACCCGAATTAGGATTAATTAATTCCATTTTCATAATGTGCGATTTATAATGTTGGATTTCATGTGTGAATGTGTACATGAAGATAGAATGCAAACTGTTCGAGTTATTACTCATTCTTAAAAAAGGTGATAAACTCCTCCATCACAAGCAACTCTTTAATTACCACTGCTGAGGGGTTGCTGAACTCACACTTAATTAAAGGACAATCTTACGGAAAGGTTTTGTGGCTGTTTGCTTGTGGGTTTTTCAGAAGTTTCCCTGTGATAATTTATCCACCAGGCTGTCGGGGGGTCAAATTTGATCACAAAATGTGAGCTTTGCCGACTTAATTAGGACTCCCCCCATCACCTTGCGATCTTGAGGTGGGAGTAATCATTATGCCTTAGAGCAGGGAGCTACTGGAAGCCTTGTGTAAGGGATTGGAGTGAATTAATACGCCAAGGGAGGCACGGTGGCACAGTGGTTAGCACTGCCGCCTCACAGCGCCAGGGACCCGGGTTCAATTCCGACCTCGGGTGCCTATCTGTGTGGAGTTTGCACATTCTCCCCGCGTCTGCGTGGGTTTCCTCCGGGTGCTCTGGTTTCCTCCCACACTCCAAAGATGTGCAGGTTAGGTGGATTGGCCATGCTAAATTGCCACTTAGTGTCAGGGGGATTAGCAGGGTAAAGATGTGGGGTTATAGGGGGATAGGGTTTGGGTGGGATTGTTGCCAATGCAGGCTCGATGGGCCAAATGGCCTCCTTCTGCACTGTAGGGATTCTAATTCTGAAAAAAAACGTATTCTCACGTCACATAAAATCTCGCTCGATCATCATCCCTCGGGCTCACAGTCCTTTGGTACCCAGTCCACAACACCTCACATTTAAATTCCTCATCCTTGTGCTCAACTCATTCACCCCCCTTCCAATCTCTGCACCCATCTCCTGGCTTTAACCCCCCCCCGAGATTTCTGCACTTTCCCAATTCTAGGATCTTGTCTAATCCTGACGTCCCTCAAGCTCACAGAAGGCAGCACGGTGGCACAGTGGTTAGCACTGCTGTCTCACCATGCCGGGAACCCGGGTTCGATTCCGGGCTTGGGTGACTGTCTGTGCGTTCTCCCTGTGTCCGGGTGCTCCGGTTTCCTCCCACACTCCAAAGATGTGCGGGTTAGGTTGATTGGCCATGCTAAATGTGTCAGGGGGATGAACAGGGTGAATATGCAGGGTTACGGGGATAGGGGCTGGTTGGGATTGTTGTTGGTGCAGGTTTGATTTGATTTGATTTATTGTCACATGTACTAGCACACAGTGAAAAGTATTGTGTCTTGCGCGCTGTACAGACAAAGCACACCGTTCATAGAGAAGGAAAGGAGAGAGTGCAGAATATAGTGTTACAGTCATAGCTAGGGTGTAGATAAAGATCAACTTAATGCGAGGTAGGTCCATTCTAAAGTCTGACAGCAGCAGGGAAGAAGCTGTTCTTGAGTCGGTTGGTACGTGACCTCAGATTTTTGTATCTTTTTCTCGAAGGAAGAAAGTGGAAAAGAGAATGTCCAGGTTGCGTGGGGTCTTTGATTATGCTGGCTGCTTTGCCGAGGCAGTGGGAAGTGTAGACAGAGTCAATGGATGGGAGGCTGGTTTGTGTGATGGATTGGCTACATTCACGACCTTTTGTAGTTCCTTGCGGTCTTGGGCAGAGCAGGAGCCATACCAAGCTGTGATACAGCCAGAAAGAATGCTTTCTATGGTGCATCTGTAAAAGTTGGTGAGAGTGGTAGCTGACATGCCAAATTTCCTTTGTCTTCTGAGAAAGTAGAGGTGTTGGTGGGCTTTCTTAACCATAGTGTCAGCATGGGGGAACCACGACAGGTGGTTGGTGATCTGGACACCTAAAAACCTGAAGATCTCGACCCTTTCTACTTCATTCCCGTTGATGTAGACAGGGGCATGTTCTCCCTTACATTTCCTGAAGTCGATGACAATCTCCTTCGTTTTGTTGACATTGAGGGAGAGATTATTGTTGCCGCACCAGTTCACCAGATTCTCTATCTCATTCCTGTACTCTGTCTCGTCATTGTTTGAGATCCGACCCACTACGGTGGTGTCGTCAGCAAACTTGAAAATCGAATTGGAGGGGAATTTGGCCGCACAGTCATAGATGTATAAGGAGTATAGTAGGGGGCTGAGAACACAGCCTTGTGGGGCACCGGTGTTGAGGATGATTGTGGAGGAGGTGTTGTTGCCTATCCTTACTGATTGTGATCTATGAGTTAGGAAGTTCAGGATCCAGTTGCAGAGGCCCAGGCCACGGAGTTTGGAGATGAGTTTTGTGGGAATAATAGTGTTGAAGGCTGAGCTGTAGTCAATAAATAGGAGTCTGACATAGGTGTCCTTGTTATCTAGGTGTTCCAGGGTTGAGTGCAGGGCCAGGGAAATGGCGTCTGCTGTGGACTTGTTGCGGCAGTAGGCAAACTGTAGTGGATCCAGTAGTCCGGGAGGCTGGAATTGATTTGTGCCATGACTAACCTTTCGAAGCACTTCATAATGTTGCATGTCAGAGCCACCGGCCGATAGTCATTAAGGCATGCTGCTTGGTTTTTCTTAGATACTGGGATGATGGTTGTCTTCTTGAAGCAGATAGGGACCTCAGATTGTTGTAAAGAGAGGTTGAAGATGTCTGTGAATATCCCCGCCAGCTGATCCGCGCAGGATCTGAGTGCTCGTCCGGGTACTCCATCCGGGCCAGTCGCTTTCCGTGGGTTGACCTTTGAGAAAGCTGCTCTGACATCTGCAATGGTGACCCCAGATACAGGTTCATCCCAGGCTTCCAGGGTGGAAGGCATGCTCTCGCTGACCTCTTGCTCAAAACGGGCGTAGAATGCATTGAGCTCCTTGGGGAGGGGTGCGTTGGAGCCGGCGATTTTACATGCCTTCCTCTTGTAGCCTGTTATGTCTTGCAGACCTTGCCATAGTCGGCGGGGGTCGGTGTGTCCAGCCTGGGACTCTAGCTTGGTCTGGTACTGTCTTTTGGCATCTTTGATGGGTCTCCTTAGATCATATCTGGGTTTTCTTGTATAGGTCAGGGTCGCCTGACTTGAACGCCTCAGACCCGGACTTCAGCAAGCAGTGGATATCCCTGTTCATCCATGGTTTCCAGTTGGGGAACACACAGATTTGTTTCTTTGGCACACAGTCTTCTACACACTTACTAATGAAGTCAGTTACTGTAGTGGCGTACTCATTCAGGCTGGTCGCAGTGTTTTTAAATACCGACCAGTCTACTGACTCCAAGCAGCCCCGTAGGAGATCATCCGATTCCTCAGACCAACATTGCACGACTTTCTTTGACGAATTCTCCTGTTTCAGTGTTTCCTTGTAAGCCGGGAGCAGGTGCACAGCCTTGTGGTCTGATTTACCAAAGTGTGGGCGGGTGATAGAGCGGGAGGCATGTTTGATATTTGTGTAGCAGTGGTCTAGGATGTTTGGGTCTCTAGTGGAACAGGAGATGTGTTGGTGGTAACTTGGTAGTACGCTCTTGAGCTCGGCCTGAAGGAAGTCCCCGGCCACAATGAACAAGGCCTCAGGATGTTTTGTCTCAAGGCTATTCGTAGTGGTGTTTATTTTGCTCGCGATGGGCCGAATAGCCTCCTTTTGCTCTGTATGGATTCTATGATTCTAAAGCTGTGCCTTCAGCTGTCCAGACCCTAAGATCTGGAGTTCAGAAAAAGAACAATCAGAACAATGAATTGAAGGAGGTAAATTAATCATAGAATCCCTACAGAGCAGAATGAGGCCATTCAGCTCATTGAGTCTGCTCCGACCACAATCCCACCCAGGCCCTATTCCAGTAACCCTACACATATTTACCCTGCTAATCCCCCTGACACTAAGACTCAATTTAGCATGACCATTCCATCAAACCCGCACACCTTTGGACTGTGGGAGGAAACCGGAGCACCCGGAGGAAACCCACGCAGACACGGTGAGAATGTGCAGACTCCACACAGACAGTGAACTGAGGCTGGAATTGAACCCGGGACCCTGGCGCTGTGAGGCAGCAGTGCTAACCATTGTGCCACCGTGCTGCCCAGCTTTGCCAACAGCTTTGAGTTTTAAATTTAAATTTGGAAAAATGTCTTTAACCTTTCCTTTCTAAACTTTTCACCTATTAAATCCAGTTTTTCCTTCCCTCTCTTTATTTCTCTTTCAGTGTCTGGTCCTCTCTCCGTCAATTGTGTTACCTCTTAGACTGTTCTGACATTTTATTGGTTAGCCTCTTAGTGTCCAAAGATGTGTAAATTAGGTGGATTGGCCATGTTAAATTGCCCGAGTGTCCAAAGATGTGTAGGTTAGGTGGTTTGACCATGCTATATTGCCCCTTAATGTCCCAAGATGTGCAGGTTAGGTGGATTGGCCATGCTAAATTGTCCCTTAATGTCCAAAGATGTGCAGATTAGGTTGATTGGCCATGCTAAATTCCCCCTTAGTCTCCCAGGATGTGCAGGTTAGGTGGATTGGCCATACTAAATTGTCCCTTAGTGTCCAACCATCTGTAGGCTTGGTGGATTGGCCATGGTAAATGTGCAGAGTAAGGAGTCTAACAACACCAGCTTAAAGTCCAACAGGTTTATTTGGTAGCAAACGCCACTAGCTTTCGGAGCGCTGCTCCTTCGTCAGATGGAGCAGATTTCCACTCCATCTGACGAAGGAGCAGCGCTCCGAAAGCTAGTGGCGTTTGCTACCAAATAAACCTGTTGGACTTTAAGCTGGTGTTGTTAGACTCCTTACTGTGTTTACCCCAGTCCAACGCCGGCATTTCCACATCATGTGCAGAGTGTCAGGGATAGGACAGGGGAGAGGACCTGGGTAAGATACTCTTTCAGAGAGTCGGTGCAGACTCGATGGGCCAAATAGCCTCTTCTGCACTGCAGGCATTCTATGATTCTGTGAAAGAGATGGGATATTGGTCCCATCACTCACCAAAGTCCCTAAAACATTTGCAGGGATCACAGGGAGAGCGTGCAGACTCCACACAGACAGCCGCCCAAAGACGGAATTGAATCCGGGTCCCTGGTGCAGTGAGGCAGCAGCGCTAACCACTTCTAGACCCAAGGGAACACAAGCTAAATTTACACAACACAAACGAAAGCATCTCATGATAAAATTCAGCAAATCTGCCAGAATGAGTTGGTGTGAACTAACTGAGAAAGGTTGAGTTTGTCTGTTACTTTTGGGGGACGCTGAGGATGTTTGCAGTGTTTTTGAGCTCGTTGCACTATATAACACCTTAAATGATTCGCCACATGAAAGAAGCAAGATACATATCTGAACAATATCGCTGAACATAAAATCTGCCTTGACCCAATTCAATCAGGTAGTGCTTTAACATGTAATTTTCATAAATACTTAAACGAATATTTCTTGATGTATTTGAAAGTGGTTACTCGGTGAAGTTCGCTTAATAAAACTGAAAATAGAATCATAGAGGCATAGAGGTTTACAGCATGGAAACGGGCCCTTCGGCCCAACTTGTACATGCCACCCCTTTTCTCAACCACTAAGCTAGTCCCAATTGCCCACGTTTGGCCCATATCCCTCTTACCCATGTAACTGTCTAAATGCTTTTTAAAGGACAAAATTGTACCCGCCTCTACTACTACCTCTGGCAGCTCGTTCCAGACCCTCTGTGCGAAAAAATTGCCCCTCTGGACCCTTTTGTATCTCTCCCCTCTCATAGATAGATTTAGCACAGGGGGGAAAAAAACCTTTCTAATCCTAATGTCGAACCACCAACTGTGTGTTACCCAATTATAAACGAATGAAGAATATATTAAAGAAATGGACAGCCCATTTTCGTGCGATATTGGGGCCCATTAGTCCGTTTCTTGGGAAGTTGAAAAGAAAACGATGTTCAAAACCTTTTAAAGTGTATTATTATTAGTGTTCTTGCACTTCAAAGAACCAGATCACGTTTTCACAGCCGCCTCAAAGGCTTGCAAATGAGGACAATTAGTGGAAGCTTGCGATGGTGATCGTTCATTCAGGGACGTGGCCAGTTTTGTGGGTAGAGTCTGTTTCCAGCGCAGCGTTTTTTGGACTAACACAGATTGCAAAAACTCGATTTGCGCTGAGTACAACCTGTGTTCAGAATTCTGTAATCCTTTGTGTGCTTTATGCTGATCTTGGTTGAATTGCATTGGAAAAATTAACACGAGGCGTAACGGTGGCACAGTGGTTAGCACTGCTGCCTCACAGCTCCAGGGACCCAGGTTCGATTCCGGCTTGGGTGACTGTGAGGAGTCTCCACAGTTTAGTAGAATCATAGATCCCTACAGTGCAGAAGGAGCCCATTCGGGCCATCGCATCTGTGCTGTCCATTACCCAGGCTTACCACACAACCCTGCTAACCTAAGGGGCAATTTATCATGGCCAATCTCCCTAACCTGCACATCTTTCGACACTAAGGGGCAATTTAGCTTGGCCAATTCCCCTAACCCGCACATCTTTGGACACTAAGGGGTAATTTAGCTTGGCCAATTCCCCTAACCCGCACATCTTTGGAAACTAAGGGGCAATTTAGCTTGGCCAATTCCCCTAACCCGCACATCTTTGGACTGTGAGAGGAAACCGGAGCATCCGGAGGAAACCCACGCAGACACAGGGAGAACGTGCAGCCATAATTTGTATAAAGCTATGAAAGGCGTAGATAGGGTGAGCGGTGGGAAGCTTTTTCCCAGGTCGGTGGTGACGTTCACGAGGGGTCATAGATTCAAGGTGAGCGGGGGGAGGTTTAACACGGATATCAGAAGGACGTATTTTACACAGAGGGTGGTGGGGGCCTGGAATGCGCTGCCGGGCAAGGTGGTGGAGGCGGACACACTGGGAACGTTTAAGACTTATCTAGATAGCCACATGAACAGAGTGGGAATGGAGGGATGCAAAAGAATGGTCTAGTTTTGGACCAGGGAGCTGCGCGGGCTTGGAGGGCCGAAGCGCCTGTTCCTGTGCTGTATTGTTCTTTGTTCTTTGTTCCACATAGTTAGCCAAGGCTGGAATTGAACCCGGGTCCCTGGCACTGTGAGGCAGCAGTGCTAACCACTGTGCCACCGTGCCGTCCTGTGTCCGCCTGGGCTTGCTCCGGGTGCTCCGGTTTCCTCCCACAGTCCGAAAGACATGCTGGTTAGGTGGATTGGCCATGCTAAATTCTCCCTCAGTGTACCCGAACAGGCGCCGGAGTGTGCCAACTAGGATATTTTCATTGCAGTGTTAATGTAAGCCTACTTGTGACACTAATAAATAACTTTAAATAAATAAATAAATAAACTTTTGAACTTTAACAAAAAGGCACCAACAGTTGGGAACAAGAACAGAAAGAATATGAAGAACAGAAAGTGGAGTCAACAGAGAGAAGCAAATTGTGAGAGAATGTTTTGGCTGTATACATTTAACCTCAAATGTTAAAATAGAACTTTGCATATACACAGCTGAAAATGTGTAACAGGCATTCTCACAGACAGCAACCCCTTCCTCTCCCACACCACACATCTCAAATTCAGGTGGAGTTTGTGTTGCCAATTTTCCAGGATTATTCTGGAATTCTCAGAAATTAAACCTTAATCTCCAGAACGCTGCTGCCGGAAGGACTATTCATTGGGATATTGAACAGAACTCCTCCTGCCTGCCTCATCGCTGGGTTTCCTCACGGAATTGCTCCTTCACAGAAGGAGGCCATTTGGCCCATCATGTCTGCACCAACTCTCCAAACACTTGAGTCGTTGGCACACATTAACATTCAAGGCTATGGGCCAAGTGCTGGCATTAGGTGGGCAGGTCCGGGCCTTTCATGCATCAGTGCAGACTCAATGGGCCGAAGGGCCTCTTCTGCACTCTCGGATTCTGTGATTCCATGAAACGAGCATCATGACTCAGTGCCATTCCCCTACCTTTTCCCCGCACCCCTGCACAGTGTTTCTATTCAAATAGTCATCCAATGCCCTCTTGAATACCTCGATTGAACCTGCCTCCACCACACTTCCAGGCAGCGCATTCCAGACCCCAACCACTCGCTGGGTGAAAACGTTTTTTCACACATCACATTTGCTTCTTTTACAAATCACTTTCAATCTGTGCCATCTCGTTCTCGATCCTTTTACCAGCGGGAACAGTGTCTCTCTGTCTCACTCTGTCCAGCCCCCTCATGATTTTGAACATCTCTATCCAATCTCCTCTCAGCCTTCTTCTCTCCAAGGAGAACAGTCCCAACCTCTCCAATCTATCCTCACAACTGACTAATGGACCGCCCCTCCCTTGGTTGGAGTCATTCCTGACACTAAGGAAGATGGTTCTGGTTATTGAAAGTCAACTATCTCAGCTCCAGGACATCACTACAGGTGTTCTTCAGGTAGTGTCCTCGGCCCAACCATCTTCAGCTGTTTCATCAATGACCTTCCCTTCATCATAAGGTCAGAAGTGGGGATGGTGTCAAGAATTTTGACTGTTGTTGGAGCTGCACTCATTCAGTATTTCATCACGCTCCTGCCTTGTAGGTGGTGGGCAGGCTTTGGGGAGTCAGTTACTCGCTGCAAGATTCCTAACCTCTTGTAGCCACAGTGTTTATATGGGTAGTCCAGTTCAGTTTCTGGTAACTCCCAGGATGTTGATAGTGGGGGATTCAATGATGGTAATATCATTCATTGTCAAGGGGCGATGGTTACATCCTCTCTTGTTGAAGATGGTCATTGCCTGGCACTTGCGCAAACGTTACTTGCTGCTAGTCAGCCCAAGCCTGAATATTGTCCAAGTCTTGCTGCATTTGGATATGAAGTACTTCAGCACCTGAGGAGTCGCGAATGGTGCTGAACATTGTGCAATCATTGACGAACATCCCACTTCTGACCTTATGATGGAGGGAAAGTTCATTGATGAAGCAGCTGAAGATGGTTGGGCCTAGGACACTACCTGAAGAACCCTTGAAGTGATGTATTGGAACTGAGATAGTTGACTTTCAATAACAAGAACCGTCTTCCTTAGCGTCAGGTATGACTCGAACCAGAAGAGAGTTTACCCCTTGGATTCCCATTGGCTCCAGTTTTGCGAGGGCTTCTTGATGCCACACTCAGTCAAATGCTCTCTTGATGTCAAGGGCAGTCATTCTCAACTCTGGAGTTCAGCTCTTTTTCCCATGTTTGAACCAAGGCTGTAATGAGTTCAGGAGTTGAGTGACCCTGGCAGAACCCAAACTGAGTGGCAGTGAGCAGGTTAATGCTAAGCTTGATAGAACTGTTGATGTCCCCTTCCATCACTTTACCGACGATCGAGAGTTGGCTGATTTGCCAGGTTGGGTTTGTCTGCTTTTTGTGTACAGGACGTACCAGGGCAATGTTCCACATTGCAGAGTGGCTGCCAGTGTTGTAGCTGTGTTGGAACAGCTTGGCTAGGGGTGCGGCAAGTTCTGGAGGACAAGTCAGGGCCCGTAGCCTGACAATAATAATCTCCTGTTGCTGGTTTCCAGAAAGCTAATTTTAGTCCTTGCCGCAAGCTGGCTTTAAAAACACTGCAATGATTCTCCTTCTGCTGGCAACTAATGGCAAGAGACAAGCTGTCAAAGAAATTCTGCATCACCGGCATGGAGAATGGGAACCCATGCATGGTTGTGGTGTGATGTGAATGTTAGGCATGGGGGTTAATAATTCTAGGCTTTTTGGCTATAATTTCTCTTACAGGGACGCTGCCACCTTGAAAAAAAATAATTGGCCGATGTTCTCAATTGTTTCGGAAGGGTGGCACAGTGGTTAGCATTGCTGCCTCACAGCGCCAGGGACCCGGGTTCAATTCTGGCCTCGGGTGACTGTCTATGTGGAGTTTGCACGTTCCTTTCATGTGGGTTTCCTCCGGGTGCTCCAACTTCCTCCCACAGTCCAAAAGATGTGCTTGAATTATAGCTTGTTCTTTCTCAGGGCTCTTGCTGCTGTGGTTGCATTACCAACTGCACGGTGGCACAGTGGTTAGCACTGCTGCCTCATAGCGCCAGGAACTTGGGTTCGATTCCCAGCTTGGCTCACTGTCTGTGTGGAGTGCGCACATTCTCCCCGTGTGTGGTGAACCATAGATGGTCACCACTATGGGTACTTGTACATATGTTACTCTTGTTACTGTTGGGGTTAGGGTTTGGGTGTTCCACCTGTTATTATTGTTTATGTGGTACACTCCGTTCGGCTCCGCCTTCTTACAGGAGTATAAAGGTCACTGCTACTTCCTAGTAGCCCTTAGTCTGGGATAATATTGTTAAGTAGTGTGCTCCAATCTTGTTGTGAATAAAAGCCTTTATTCCCGGGTACATCCTAACCTCCCGTGTGAATCAATCGCGCATCACCGTGGGTTTCCTCCGGGTGCTGCGGTTTCCTCCCACAGTCCGAAAGACGTGCTGGTTAGGTGCATTGGCGATGCTAAACTCTCCCTCGGTGTACCCCAACAGGTGCTGGAGTGTGGCGACTAGGGGATTTTCACAGTAACTTCATTGCAGTGTTAATGCAAGCCTACTTGTGACACCAATAAATAAATTTCAAGCACAGAATGGTTATAGCACAAAAGGAGGCCATTCACCTGTTGCTCTCCGAAAGAACAATTCACCTCCTATCACCACTCCTTCTTCCCCCACATGTGTGGAGTCTGCACATTCCTCCCCGTCAGATCTCGATCTCTGTTCAACGCTTCGTTTGAGTTTGCCACACTCTCAGGCAGTGCGTTCCAGATTCTAATCTCCCGCTGTGTGAAAAAAACATGACTTAAATCCCCATTGCTTCTTTTACCAATTATCTTAAATCTATGGCCTATGGTTGCTGCTCTTTTCACCATTTGATTTCTCTTTCTAGACCACACGTGATTTTCCCTCTTACTCTTAGTAATACCTTACTACTTCCTACTCGAGTGCTGTCTGTCTCTCGCAGTGCTCTGCTCTCCTTGATGTTTCTCTCTACCTCGTCGTTATCACACCCCTGCCAAATTAATTTAAACCCCATCCAATAGCACTAGCAAATCGTCCCACATTGAAATCAGCCCCGGTTTTGTTTGGAATGTTTGGTTCTCCTGGAATGAAGAGCTTGTCATATGACGAACGGCTGAGGACTCTGGGTCTGTACTCGTTGAAGTTTAGAAGGATGAGGGGGGATCTTATTGAAGCTTACAGGATACTGCGAGGCATGGATAGAGTGGACGTGGAGGGGGCGTTTCCACTAGTAGGAGAAACTAGAACCAGAGGGCACAACCTCAGACTAGAGGGACAATCTTTTAAAACAGAGATGAGGAGGAATTTCTTCAGCCAGAGAGTGGTGAATGTGTGGAACTCTTTGCCGCAGAGGGCTGTGGAGGCCGGGTCATTGAGTGTCTTTAAGACAGAGATAGATAGGTTCCTGATTAATAAGGGGATCAGGGGTTATGGGAAAAAGGCAGAATGGGGATGAGAAGAAAAAATCAGACATAATTGAATGGTGGAGCAGACTCGATGGGCCGAGTGGCCTAATTCTGCTCCTATGTCTTGTGGCCTTATGGTCTTATGGATGCAACCTACCCAGCTTGCACAGGCTCCATCTCCCCAAGAGCTTGGCCCAATGTAACACAAATCTAAAGCCCTCTCACCTGCACAATCCTCCCAGCCACACGTTCATCTGCTTTGTCCTCCTATCTCTATGCTCACTCGTAAATGGCTCTGGGAGTAATATGGAGATTAGAAGCTCTGCTTGCTAATTTTCTACCTAGCACCCCAAATGCAGGACCACATCCATCTTTCTACATCGTTGGTACTGATGAAGACCTGTATAGAAAGTAGAGTTAATATATTCACCAGCCAACTTAGCAATACCCACGCTGGGGGTAAGATAAGGATGGGATGTAGCTGTGTTTTGCACCAAATGAGAGTATCGCTGTAATCACAGGTCAAGTTGACTTGCTCCTCTTATCTTTGTATTTAGTTTTCCAGTTATGTGTTTATTCCAAGTCCCATATCCCTCTTTACCCATCTTACCCATGTAACTGTCTAAACGCTTTTTAAAAGACAAAATTGTACCCCCGCCTCTACTACTACCTCTGGCAGCTTGTTCCAGACACTCACCACCCTCTGTGTGAAAAAATTGCCCCTCTGGGCCCTTTTGTATCTCTCCCCTCTCACTTTGAACCTATGCCCTCAAGTTTTAGACTCCTCACCCTTTGGGAAAAGATGTTGACTATCTAGCTGATCTGTGCCCCTCATTATTTTATAGACCTCTATAAGTTCACCCCTCAGCCTCCTACGCTCCAGGGAAAAAAGTCCCAGTCTATCCAGCCTGTCCTTATAACTCAAACCATCAAGTCCCAGTAGCATCCTAGTAAATCTTTTCTGCACTCTTTCTAGTTTAGGTTCGGTGGATTGGCCATGCTAAATTGCCCTTTAGTGTCAGGGGGTTAGTAGCATAAATACATAGCGTTATGGGGATAGGGCCTGGGTGGGATTGTGGTCGGTGCAGACTCAATGGGCTGAATGGCCTCCTTCTGCACTGTATGGATTCTATGATTCATATTTAATATTCAAGTGTGTGCGAAGACAAACTTCCTATTATCATTCCTGAATATGCTTAGTTTCACACTGTGTTGGAAGAAAAACATTGCAGGAATTCATATCTTTTATACTGCAGGCTTTAATAAATTCTGAATGAATTTGCTGTCCTCTGCCACTGAAATAACACTCGAAACAAGCAGAAAAGGCGTTAAAACTGAAGATGTTCCGTTACCATGGAGCTAGCTAAAATAACCCCAATGTAGCACCATCTGATAAGATTTAGCAACCATTTGTGGCAATGTATTTTGATTCCAGATAAATCAACCTGCACTCAGAAGATGTGGGAGGATTCGATATGGTATCTATTGACTGCTGCTAAGCACTTGTGCTGAGAAATATTCATTGTGACATTCGGATTAGCTGTTGGGAAGACTGTTGCACAGAAAAGATCCTTCAGTGCTTTGCTAAAATTGCAATGGCACGTCCACACCGATGTGACGTTCGCTTTTCTCTACGACAACTTATTCTGCAATGGTTGGCCCACTCTAACCAAAATATGAATGGCCTCTTGACCTCAAACACGTCATTCCAAGGGTCAAGTAAAAATTATACCTGAGTTCTGAGTCGAGCAAGAAATAGTCAGTTGGTCTCCGCAGCCAGGTCAACATTCTGGAACTCCCTCTCTGGAAGCACTGTTGGCATACCTGCACCAGATGGACCATAGCAGTTTGAGAAGGCAGCTTAACACCAGTGGTTAGTACTTTGCTTCCAGTTTCCAACTCACTCCCACCTTCACATGGGTCCATCTCCTGCTCTTCCCTCATCTTGCTCAATCCTCTACCCTCATTTATGGGGATAGATTGTCTACTGGGTGGCTTGAAGGCATAGTGATTGGCACTGTTGCCTCACAGCACCAGGGATCTAGGTTCGACTCCTGACTTGGGTCATTGTCTGTGTGCAGTTTGCACATTCTCCCTGTGTCTGCGTGGGTTTCCTCCGGGTGCTCTGATTTCCTCCCACAGTCCAAAGATGTGCAGGTTAGGTGAACTGGCCATGCTAAATTGCCCCTTTGTGTCCCAAGATGTGTAGGTTAGGTAGATTAGTCATGGTAAATTGCCCCATAGTGTCCCAAGATATGCAGGTTAGGTGGATTGGCCATGCTAAATTGCTCCTTAGTGTCCCAAGATGTGTAGATTAGGTGGGTTGGTCGTGGTAACTTATCCCATAGTGACCCAAGATGTGTAGATTAGGTGGATTGGCCATGCTACGTTGCCCGCTAATCCCAAGATGTGTAAGTTGGGTGATTAATCGGGTAAAAACATAGGGTTACAGGTATATTGTCTGGGTAAGATGCTCTTTCGGGGAGTCTGTGCAAACTCAAAGGGCTGAACGGCCTCCTTCTGCACTGAAGGGATTCTATGACCACCTTCCCAAAGGCAATTAAGGTTTGGGCAATAAATGTTGGCCATGTCACCAATGCCCACATCCTATGAGCAAATATCAAATCAACAGTGTGATGGGAATGGGAACTTGGAGAAAGAAAGTTTTGGGGAGCAAACGTGAGAATGAACTGAGAGTAAATGGCTCCATTGGAGCTAACTGGTACAGTCATCAGGCCGGATAGGTTTACTGTTGTGATACTATGCTCCATAATCCAATGAGAGAACATTGCACTGCTGTGGGATAGGAGCAGAATTAGACAGTGTTCAAACTCTCAGCACTGGCATGATGGGTGGAATGGCCTCGCTTTGTGCTGTAAGATTCTGTAAATCTATGTGTGGTTTGAAAGATCTAACTGACAACTCTGATCTCATCTTGTAATCATGAGTTGTACAAGACCTGGGCCTACGCTCTTCTGCTGTGACTCATCGCCTTTTGCAGGCCACAAGCCAAATAGTCCCTGGTCTCCTAGTAGGCCTTTTGGGAAGTGTTAAAGTGTTCACTCCCTGCCAGTCCCAGCTGATGAAATTTTAGCTCCTCTCCATTCTCATGAACTACCATCATTATCGGTTGATACAGGTCAGAGGCTGTAATGTTAGACAAGGTTGTCTAATTAATGCTTGCTGAACCTCTCTAACATGATAGGTTCAATGGGCAATGATTGTCCATCACCATTAGACATTGGCCACCTGCAGTGAAAGCTTTCATTATCTCTATTTCCATTATCAGATAATATAAAATTAGACAATCATATGAATCTTTAATATGCATTTACTAAATTCTTCTCCAATATTTATTGGGATAGGGTATATTAATGTCTCCATTAAAAATAATAGAAACAAGAATTCTGTGTGAATAGGTTCACCTCATAAGATCACTCAGTCATTTATCGCTGCTTCTTGTCTCACAGATGTAATGGGATTAGTATTTTTCTCCCAGATACCTTTTGGATCAAAGTGATTTGGTTCCTCTCAGAAAGCATTAATATTTAAAGACTTGGATTAACATCCCAACCTCTGACGGTAATGGTCAGATTGTAGTTTCTGTACCAAGAGATGATAAGATGTCTTACTCATGCTCCCTTCCAACAAGTACAAAGGAAGCCGGGTGCTCAGCGATGAATAGTGGAGCGGCACGATGGCACAGTGATTAGCACTGTTGTCTCATAGCACCGGGGACCCGGGTTCGATGCCAGCCTTGGGTGACTGTCCGTGTGGAATTTGTATGTTCTTCCTGTGTCTGATTTGGTTTCCTCCAGGTGCTCCGGTTTCCTCCTATAGTCCAAAGATGTACAGGTTGCCTGGATTGGCCATGCTAAATTGTCCCTTAGTGTCCAAAGATGCATAGGTTAGGTGGATTGGCCATGATAAATTGCCCCTTCATGTCCAAATATATGCAGGTTATGTGGATTGGCCATGCTAAATTGCCCCTTAGTGTCCAAAAATGCATAGGTTAAGTGGATTGGCCATGCTAAATTGGCCCTTAGTGTCCAAAGATGTGCAGGTTAGGTGGATTGGCCATGCTAAATAGGCCCTTAGTGTCCAAAGATGTGCAGGTTAGGTGGATTGGCCATGCTAAATTGCCCCTTAGTGTCCCAAGGTTAGATGGCTTAGCCATGGGTAAAATGTGTGGGGTTACAGGGATACGGGAGGGGCTGGGTAAGATGCAATGGGTGACATTGAAAGGCTCAAAATTAGAATCATTGATCATTGGAACTTCCCTTTATGAAGTGATTTGAGCATTCCTTCGAAGGGAGCTGAAAGTTTTCGATAGATCCAACGAACGCTGATGTGGGAATACTCCTAGATAAGCTAAAGGATCTGCTTGTGCGAAAGTGGAGTTTGCACATCATTCGCAACACTCATATCATCACCATAGAAACATAGAAGATAGGAGCAGGAGGAGGCCATTTGGCCCTTCGAGCCTGCTCCGCCATTCATCACAATCATGGCTGATTGTCCAACTCAATAGCCTAATCCTGCTTTCTCCCCATAACCTTTGATCCCATTCGCCCCAAGTGCTATATCTAGACGCCTCTTGAATACATTCAATGTTTTGGCATCAACTACTTCCTGTGGTAATTAATTCCACAGGCTCACCACTCTTTGGGTGAGGAAATGTCTCCTCATCTCCGTCCTAAATGGTCTACCCCAAATCCTCAGACTGTGGCCCCCTAGAGCTACATATTTACCCGACTAACTCAAGGAGCAGAAGCAATGTGTAAGAAAAAATAATGAGGCAGTTCCTTCCTGCCTGCTGTGCGTTTAATGGACAGTCACTGGAATCTGGAAGGATTTCCTCCGTCTCCATGAATGCATCTTTGAAATGTGTTCAACCTTATCGATCTGTAAACCGGCGCAAACGAGGCAACGGCCTAAAGTAATGGGTATTGACAATTGACATCTGGAACTGGTCATTTACCCAACCCGGGCATCAACAATCAAACTCATTTCTCATTTAGAATATGATCAATTCAAGTCTGCCAGCTGTTTAAATTCGGAGGGAAGGCGAAGGGAACTGGGCGTTGGATATAAGGATACTTCAAGGGAAGTACGTCAGATCATGCAGAGAAATTATTTGCAATTGAATATAGGGTTCATTTTCAGTTTTGATTTCAAAAATCCAGGACATGGTTAAGTTTAAATTTATTCATTAGTGTCACAAGGAGGCCTACATTAACACTGCAATGAAGTTACTGTAAAAATCCCCCAGTCGCCACACTCTGGCGCCTGTTCGGGTACACTGAGGGAGAATTTAGCATGGCCAATGCACCCCAACCAGCACGTCTTTCGGACTGTGGGAGGAAACCAGAGCACCCGGAGGGAACTCACGCAGACACAGGGAGAACCTGCAGACTCCACACAGTCACCCAACTTTTTGCATTCATTCCAGAGGTATCAGGTTGGAAGCAAGTCCCAACAGTTAAGAAGGCAAATAGTATGTTGGCCTTCATTGCAAGATGATTTGAGTATAGGGATAGGGTGGTTTACTGCAATTGTACAGGGCGTTGGTGACGCCACACCTGGAGTATTGTGTGCAGTCCTTACCTGAGGAAGGATGTCCTTGCTATAGACGGAGTATAGCAAAGGTTTACCAGGCTGATTCCTGGGGAGGCAGGTCTGTCAAATAAGGAGGGATTAAGTCGGTTAAGATTATATTCACTGGAGTTCAGAAGAATGAGGGGGGATCTCATAGAAACTTGTAAATTTCTAACAGGGTTAGACAGGGTAGATTCAGAAAGAATGTTCCCGATGGTGGGGGAGTTCAGAACTTGGGGGTCATAGTTTGAGGATAAGGGGTAAACCTTTTAGAACTGAGGTGAGGAGAAATTTCTTCACCCAGAGAGTGGTGAATGTGTGGGATTCACTACCACAGAGAATAGTTGAAGCCAAAATGTTGTTTCAAGGAGAAATTAGATATAGCTCTTGGGATGAAAGGAATCAAGGGATATGGAGGAGGGGGGGTGGGGGAGGGCGGTGGCGGGGGAGGCGAGATCAGGATATTGCATTTGATGATCAGCCATGATCAAAATGAATGGCAGAGCAGGTGCAAAGGGCCGAATGGCCTCCTCCTGCCTCTATTTTCTGTGCAATACTCTTAAATATATTAAGGAATTATTTTTAAAAGAAAAATTGATTTTTGAAAGAAATTCTGGTTCACCAGGCTGTCCAATTATTGATTAAATGACAGATTCTATGTTTAGCAGTATCTGAATGAGCTTAAGTGCAAATTTGGAGGTATACACTTTTCAAAATGGATTCAACTTTGGGCAAAATGTACACTGGAATCGACAACTGTGCGCAGAGCAGAGAATTTATCCAGAGATCTTTACGGTCCAAGTAGCGAAATGCATTGAATCTCACTGTGAAAACTGCATTCAGTTCATTCAGACATTTCATATCACCTCAGCCAGTTTGTTGGATTATTAAATCATTTTTAGAGTGTTTTTCAGTCGAGCCGCTGCATGGTTGGAGAGTGCCATGTCAGCCGCTTGTCCATGGAATCCATACAGTGCAGAAGGAGGCTATTCGGCCCATCAAGTCTGCACCAACTCTCCGAAAGAGCATCTTACCCAGGTGCTCTCCACTGCCCCGTAACCCCACGCATTTACCATGGCCAATCTACCTAACCTACACAGATAGTCATGGCATGGAAACTGGCCCAACTTGTCCATGCCGCCCTTTTTTTACTACTAAGTTAGTCCCAATTGCCCGCATTTGGCCCATATCCCTCTATACCCATCTTACCCATGTAACTGGCTAAATGCTTTTTAAAAAACAAAAATTGTCTTTACTACTTCCTCTGGCAGCTCATTCCAGACACTCTGTGTGAAACAATTGCCCCTTTTGTATCTCTTCCCTCTCGCCTTAAACCTATGCCCTCTAGTTTTAGACTTCCCTACCTTTGGGAAAAGATATTGACTATTTCGCTGATCTATACCCCTCATTATTTTATAGACCTCTATAAGATCACCCCTAAGCCTCTTACGCTTCAGGGAAAACGTCCCAGTCTATCCAGCATCTCCTTATAATTCAAACCATCAAGACCCGGTAGCATCCTAGTAAATCTTTTCTGAACTCTTTCCAGTTTAATAATATCGTTTGGACTGTGGGAGGAAACCAGAGCACCCAGAGGAAACCCACGCAGATTACGCACAGACCCCGCACAGTCACCCAAAACCAGAATTGAACCCAGGTCCCTGTGCTAACCACTGTGCCACTGTGCCGCCCAAGCTGCAAGATCAAAAAGTCCAATCATTGCTAAACTTCCTTGTTTACGCGGTTATTTCATTGAATATTAGGCAAGAGAAGTGAACTCCAGTTTGTATGGTATGTGAATTCTGCTTGTGAGACTGATCGATGACTAGCAATGTCCATCGCTGACCTGAGCAACCTTTAACACTGCCAGTGAGTGGATTAGAGTCAACCCAGAGAAACTAAAATTCAATGTCACCACGTCAACCTTCGGCAAGTGCAGCCAGACAGCCATAAGCTATTCAATCTCAAGTGTCCGCAGAGCCTCAATTACATCGATGTACTGGTAATTGCTATTTAAGGACTTCCTGGGCCGTCTAACTCTCTTTAAGCTTCAACTCGCACCATTCAGACACTCAACTGACTTTGGTGCTTTTTTTCTCTGAACGTCAAAAAGTAAGCAGTGTTTGGAAGTCAGTGCGTAGGGAGTTTACCCATGTTCACGTTTATTTATTAGTGTCACAAGTAGGCTTACATTAACACTGCAATGAAGTTACTGTGAAAATCCCCCAGTCGCCACACTCCGGCGCCTGTTAGGGTACACTGAGGGAGAATTTAGCACGGCCAGTGAACCTAACCAGCACGTCTTTCGGACCGTGGGATGAAACCCCGTGCAGTCCCCACACAGACAGTTGCCCAAGCCAGGAATCGAACCTGGGTCCCTGGTTACATAGAATCCCTACAGTGCAGAAGGAGGCCATTCGGCCCATCGAGACTGCACTGACTGCACTCTCTCCCATTCTCCCATTCTCTCTCTCTCCCCACCATTCTCTCTCTGTCCATTCGCTAACTCTTGCTCTCTCTCTCTCTGTCTCCCATTCTTACTCTCTCCCAGTCTCTCTCTCTCCCATTCTCCCATTCTCTCTCACTCTCTCTCTATCTCTCTCTCTCCTATTCTCTCTCCCTCTCTCCCATTCTCTGTCTCTCTCCCATTCTCTCTGTCTCTCTCCCATTCTCTCTCTCTCTGCTTGTCTCTCTCTCCAATTCTCTCTCTCGCTCGCATTCTCTTTCTCTCCCATTTTCTCTCTCTACCATTCTCCCTCTCTCTGCCTCTCTCCATAACCCGACATATTTACCCTGCTAATCCCCTGGACCCTAAGGGGCAATTTAGCATGGCCAATCCATCTAACCTGCACATCTTTGGACTGTGGGAGGAAACCGGAGCACCCGGAGGAACCCCGCGCAGACACGGGGAGAATGTGCAAACTCCATGCAGACAGTGACCCAAGCCGGGAATCGAACCCGGGTCCTTGGCGCTGTGAGGCAGCAGTGCTAACCACTGTGCCACCGTGCCGCCCCGCTGTGAGGCAGCAGTGCTAACCGCTGTGCCACCGTGCCGCCCCGGTGTGAGGCAGTAATTGTTAACCGCTGTCCCACCGTGTGTCAGACTGATCAGAGAGCAGGCAACACGGAGCCAGCAGTATAACCAAGGTCTGTAGTCAAAGCAGGTGTCAAACTGGCACCTTTAACATCACTGCACTTTTAATCTAGTGAATTCACAATGGGGATTGAGGGGGAGAATACATTGATTTGTTGCGAATACAGTCAGAACTTACGCTTCCGTAAACTCTGAGGCTGTTAACAGATTGCCCAGGACACTACAGCATACCAATTAGCCCCCCACCGGCTCCCTTCCCCCCACTCCTTGACAACCGATTTTCTTCAAACGATACATCAGCCTTTCGCTGGATTCCCACAGGACTGACGTAGCTGAGTGCTATCTGCATCACAGCAACCACAAGAGTAATAACGGACTGGCTGCAACAAATTCCGGTCCGGCCGACTTAACGTTCAGCCCCTTTGCCGGAACGAGGGGTGGAGGGGGGGGGGGGGGGGGGGGGGAGCGGGGAAAGAGGCGAAATCCTTCTTGCTGCTGTTGCCCTGATGTTACGCTTGACGATCGAGGAATTTCATTCAGCATTTCAGGTCAGTTACAAGCGTCCAGCATCAAGGACTGTTTCCCAAGGCTACACAATGCATACCAATGATGTCAGAAGTGGAGAGAGAAAGAGGGAGAGAGAGGAGGTGGGTACTGTTGAAATTAATATCGTCTTAGCCCGATTGTAATAGCGCACATCTAAAGAACTAGCTGCTTTATGGAAGAAATACTACAGTTGGTACTGGATGTGAACAAGTTGCAGTGCATTCCTTATTCCCAAAGGGTGATTAATCAAAGCATTATTTTAAAACTTCACTGGACTGAAATGTGGTAATTATGCAGAACCGTGAGTGTTTATGTAACGGTGACAGTGCTAAACCATTGTTCAACTAACAACTCAACGTGATGAAGACATCATATGAATGGACAGGGAGTGTGACATGTGTCAAAAATAACAGGAACACTACAAAGCCCCTGTTCCCTATCATACTGTCATCATGTGTCCAGTTGTTTGTTCTTAGCCGAGGAAGGATAGCTTTGCTATAGAGGGAGTATACCAAAGGTTTACCAGGCTGATTCCTGGGATGGCAGTTCTGTCATATGAGGAGTGACTAAATCGGTTAGGATTATATTCACTGGAGTTTAGAAGAGTGTGAGGGGATCTCATAGAAACTTATAAGATTCCAACAGAATTAGACAGGGTAGATTCGGAAAGAATGTCCCCGACGATGGGGGGAGTCCAGAACTAGGGGGTCATAGTTTGAGGGTAAGGGGTAAACCTTTTGGGACTGAGGTGAGGAGAAATTTCTTCACCCAGAGGGTGGTGAATGTGTGGAACTCACTACCACAGAAAGTAGTTGAGGCCAAAGCGTTGTGTGATTTCAGGAAGAAATTGGATATAGCTCTTGGGGCTGAAGGGATCAAGGGATATGGCGGGGGATGGGGGATCAGGATATTGGATTCGACGGTCAGCCATGATCAAAATGAATGGTGGAGCAGGCTGGAAGGGCCGAATGGCCTCCTCCTGCTTCTAGTTTCTATTTTTGTTTTGCGATTCATGCAAGGCTGGCATTTGAGATGAGTTTGAAATGTTACGTTTTTGTGACACTTGCCAACAGACTATAAATATATGTTCCAAACACTTGTGATTGTAATGGAAAGGAGGAACGCTGGAAATACACCATGGATAAGTCAGCATTAGAATGCGGAAGAGGCTGGTGTTTGTCAGGGTTCATTCCTGACTTGGGTCACTGTGCAGAGTCTGCACGTTCTCTGCATGGGTTTCCTCCGGGTGCTCCGGTTTCCTCCCACAGTCCAAAAGGTGTGTTGGTTAGGTGCATTGGCCGTGCTAAATTCTCCCTCAGTGTACCCGAACAGGCGCCGGAGTGTGGCGCCTAGGGGATTTTCACAGTAACTTCATTGCAGTGTTAATGTAAGCCTACTTGTGATACGAATAAATAAACTTTTCCTGGGTATCGCGATCAAGAATACAGAATTATTTTTTCATTCATTCATGGGACATGGGTGTCACTGGTTGGCCAGCATTTATTGCCCATCTCTAGTTGCCCGAAGACAGTTGAGAGTCAACCGCATTGCTGTGGCTCTGGAGTCACATGTAGACCAGATCGGGTAAGGACGGGAGATTTCCTTCCCTAAAGGACATTAGTGAACCAGATGGGTTTTTCCGACAATGGTTTCATGGTCATCAGTAGATTCTAAATCCCAGATATTTTTTTATTGAATTCAAATTCCACCATCTGCCGTGGCGGGATTCGAACCCGGATCCCCAGAACATTAGCTGAGTTTCTGGATTAATAGTCTAGCCATAATACCACTAGGCCATTGCCTTCCCCTAACAGCCATACCTGGATTAAATGATAATCTCATTGATAACGATCACAAAGCTACCAGATTATTGTAAAATGCCATCTGATTCACTTTAGGGAAGTTAATCTGCCGTCCTTACCTGGTTTGGCCTACGTGTGACTCCAGAGCCACAGCAATGTGGTTGATACTTAACTGCCCTCTGAAATCACCAATCAGTTGTAGGCAGCTCAACAGCGCCTACTGTAGGAAAATTAAGGATGGACAATAAATTCTGCGATGCTCACCCAAGAACAAATATGTAGAAGAACCATTTTGACTATCCCAAGATCAAGTCTGAGGCAGACAAATGGAAATCAACTGGTGTGTTCCAGTGAAGATCAGGTATTTAGAATAGAAATCTTCCTGGTCCCTCCATCTCAGTGATGCACCAAGCTATCTAGGACATTCATGTGATCTTTGGACTTTTACAAAATTAGAATGGAAGTTATTTGCTCATGTTGTGAGAAAGAAAGACTGGTATTTGGTTAAGTAACTTTTTTTATTCATTTACATGATGTGGGCATTGCTGGCTGGGCCCCATATTTAACGTCCATCCCTAACTGCCCTCCATGTCAGTGGGACATTTGAGAATCCATAGCAATGGATCTAGAGTCTCGTGTAGGCCAGGCCGGGTAAGGATGGCAGATTTCCTTGCCTAAAGGGACTGGTTTTTATGACAATTGACAATCGCCATCATTGAATTTAAAATTCACCAGCTGCCGTGGCGGGATTTGAACCCAGGTCCCCCGAGCTTGCTCTGACGCTTTGGGCTACTAGTCCAGTGACAATACCACTATGCCTCTGCCTCCATCTTCAGGTGTTTCAAGTACAGTGAATGGCTTTGAAGCAGGGTTTTTAGAATACTATAGCCACGCCTGTTATACTGATGTTGGTTATCTATGAAGGAAATCTTCATCTGCTAACAGCAAGATTTTGTTAACTACTTGATTGGGGTGTATAAGATTATGAGGGGTATGGACAGGTTGAATAAGAAGCAGCTGTTCCCCTTGGTTGAGGGGTCAATCAAAAGGGGGCACAGTTTTGGGGTAAGGGGCAGGAGATTTAGAGAGGATTTGGGAATTTTATTTTCACTCAGAGGGTGGTGGGAATCCGGAATGTACTGTCTGTGAAGCCGGAAACCTGACAAGCTTTAAAAAGTATTTGGATGAGCACTTAAAGCATCATAACATTCTAAGACCGGCAGCATCTGTAAGGGGAGATAAGAACTGACGTTTCTTTGACAAAGGGTCATCTGGACTCGAAATGTCGACTCTTTTCTCTCCTTACAGATGCTGCCAGACCTGCTGAGATTTTCCAGCATTTTCTCTTTTGGTTTCAGATTCCAGCATCCGCAGGAATTTGCTTTTATAACATTCAAGGATATGGGATAGGTGTTGGAAAATGGGATTAGCACAAATTTAGTGGCAGTTATTTGATTTGATTTGATTTATTATTGTCACATATATTAGCATATAATATATGTGATAATATATCACAAACAACCTGTCCTGGTTCCCCCATGCCGACACTATAGTTAAGAAAGCCTACCAAAAGTAGGCTTTCTTAACTATAGTGTCGGCATGGGGGAAAGTATTGGTTCTTGCACGCTATACAGACAAAACATACCGTTCATAAAGAAGGAAATGAGAGAGTGCAGAATGTAGTGTTACAGTCATAGCTAGGGTGTAGAGAAAGATCAACTTAATGCGAGGTAGGTCCATTCAAAAGTCTGATGGCAGCAGGGAAGAAGCTGTTCTTGAGTCGGTTGGTACGTGACTTCAGACTTTTGTATCTTTTTCCTGACAGAAGAAGGTGGAAGAGAGAATGTCCAGGGTGTGTTGGGTCCTTAATTATGCTGGCTGCTTTGCCGAGGCAGTGGGAAGTGTAGACAGAGTCAATGGATGGGAGGCTGGTTTGCGTGATCGATTGGGCTACATTCACGACCTTTTGTAGTTTCTTGCGGTCTTGGACAGAGCAGGAGCCATACCAAGCTGTGATACAACCAGAAATAATGCTTTCTATGGTGCATCTGTAAAAGTTGGTGAGAGTCGTAGCTGACATGCCAAATTTCCTTAGTCTTCTGAGAAAGTAGACATATTGGTGGGCTTTCTGAACTATAGTGTTGGCATGGGGGGACCAGGACAGGTTGTTTGTGATCTGGACACCTAAAAACCAAGTTATACCAAGGGATCTGGGCGTGCAGGTCCACAGTTCCCTAAAAGTGGCAACACAGGTGACCAAGGTGACTAAGAAGGCATATGCTATGCTTGCCTTCATCAGCCGGGGCATTGAGTACAATAGTTGGCAATCATGGGGCAGCATGGTGGTTGGCACAGTATTCAGCACTGCTGCCTCACAGCGCCAGGACCCGTGTTCAATTCCAGCCTCGGGTGGCTGTCTGTGTGGAGTTTGCACGTTCTCCCCATGTCTGCGTGGGTTTCCTCTGGGTGCTCCGGTTTCCTCCCACAGTCCAAAGATGTGCGGATTAGGTGGATTGGCCATTGTTAAATTGCCCCTTAGTGTCAGAGGGACTAGCTAGGATAAATGCGTGGGGTTACGGGGATAGGGCCTGGGTAGGTTTGTGGTTAGTGCAGACTTGATGGACCAAATGGCCTCCTTCTGTGCTATAGGGAAACTAGGATTCTATGATTCTATGCAGCGGATAATAGAACCTTGGTTAGGTCGAAGCGTTGCGATTGCCACCCGATTATCTGACATGTAATTCGATAAATAACGTCTTAGCTCTCGCAAATGGTCCGACTAGAGGGGTGTAATGGGAAATTGATACAGAGAAAGGAAAGAGATGTAAATGCTATTTGCACTGAGTGTCAAAACTCTTGTTCATTTTTTTCCAAAGAGTTAATAGCAACAGTGCAATATCAGTGATAATTGGTGGTGACCTAATGGACCAATTGCTTCTTTTGTTAGTGATTTAGAACTGCAAATTCAAAGAATCATCTTATATGTGGGAAGGGACAAGGCACGGGATATCTTAGGCAAAGGCTTCCATTGCTCAGAGCCTTCTGGAGAGAAGCTAACCTGCCTGTGATTTCCAACACCGAAACCACTTCTGAATTTAAAGTCTAGATCAATCCAAATGCTCATCCCAAGAACCGTGTAATCATTATCCCAGGACATAGCCACACAACGATGGCAAGTGCAGTCTTCAACCAACTTTTGTCAACTCTTCCCACTATAAATTCCTCTTCCACACATGATAAACATGAGGTGGAGATGCCGGCGTTGGACTGGAGTGGGCACAGTAAGAAGTTTCACAACACCAGGTTAAAGTCCAACAGGTTTATTTGGTATCACGAGCTTTCGGAGCACTGCTCCTTCATCAGGTGAGTGGAGAGTTAGGTTCACAAACATGGCATATATAGACAGAGACTCAGTTGCAAGATAATGGTTGGAATGTTGGTATTTACAGGTAATCAAGTCTTTACAGGTACAGACAGGTAGCTACCTGATACGCTGCAGGAAAGGATGTCCCGAGGCATGGTACACTGGGGAGACCATGCAGACGCTAGGACAATGGGTGAATGGACACCGCTCGACAGTCATCAGGCAGGAGTGTTCCCTTCCTGTGGGGAACACTTCAGCAGTCACGGGCATTCAGCCTCCAATCTTCGGGTAAGCGTTTTCCAAAGCGGCCTTCACGACACACGACAACGCAGAATCGCTGAGCAGCAACTGATAGCCAAGTTCCGCACACATGAGGACGGCCTCAACCAGGATCTTGGGTTCATGTCACACTATCTGTAACCCCCACCATTTGGCCTGGGTTTGCAAAATCTCACTAACTGTCCTGGCTTGAGACAATTCACATCTCTTTAACCTGTGCTTAACCCTCTCTCCACTCACATTTTCTGTACCTGTAAAGACTTGATTACTTTATTCATTCATTCGTGGGACATGGGCGTCGCTGGCTGGCCAGCATTTGTTGCCCAACCCCAGTTGCCCTTGAGAAGGTGGTGGTGAGCTGCCTTCTTGAATCGCTGCAGTCCACGTGCTGTGGGTTGACCCACAATGCCGTTCGGGAGGGAATTCCAGGATTTTGACCCAGCGACTGCGAAGGAACGGCGATATATTTCCAAGTCAGGATGGTGAGTGGCTTGGAGGGGAACTTGCAGGTGGTGGTGTTCCCATGTATCTGCTGCCCTTGTCCTTCTAGATGGAAGTGGCCGTGGGTTTGGAAAATGCTCCCTAATGATCTTTGGTGAATTGCTGCAGTGCATCTTGTAGATAGTACACACTGCTGCTACTGAGCGTCGGTGGTGGAGGGACTGAATGTTTGTGGATGGGGTGCCAATCAAGCGGGGCTGCTTTGCCCTGGATGGTGTCGAGCTTCTTGTGTGTTGCAGAGCAGTGAAGCCTGGGTCATTGGATATAGTTATGGCTGAGTTTGACAGATTTTCCAGCGGTAGGGGAAGGGTTAAAGGAGACAGGCAGGAAAGAGCCCCAATCAGATCAGCCCAAGATCTTACTGAATGGCGGAGCAGGGTCGAGGGGCTGAATGGCCTACTCTGGTTCTGAGAATTGTAAGATCATAAATCTATCTGTTATGTTTCTCCTCTTCACCCTCTCCTTGGGAGCCTGCAACCCGCTGTGCATGCCTCTTAAGATGGCAGAACTACAGCAGACAGCGACGGGGCTTTTGACGAGAATGTATCACATCACACATCTGAGCAGTCCGCACAACAGAGCCATTGCCGAGCATTCTTGTGGCCTGCCTGCACTGATCCAGAGAGGGCAAAAACCAACCGAGACACCCAGAATCAGTGACCCAGGCTTTGAACGCAGGTATCAATGGGAGTGAGCGCAATGAGTGAACTGCCTCTGGACCTGCGACTGACATTACGCTCTGGAATAGCTCTTCCTCATCCAACTCCGACAGGACTCAGGGAACAGCCAGTCCCCCTGCCGTCTTCGGTGAGATTTCTAACGGGGAGGTAATTGGCAGGACGCCAGCAAAGTGTGGGTTCGGCGAACTGAAGGCGTCAGCAAAAGCGCAGGAGCGGAAAAGAAGAAAGTTAAAGCATGCGGTATTGGATGCAGAAGGAGAGAGATGAGAGCACAGACTGCAGCCACTTCAAGAAAATTGCTGCACTTCAGCAGCAAAACTACTGCAAAGTTCCTTTGAGATTAAACCAAGCCAATCACATGAGGTAAATGCTGGGGGTGGGGATGGAGCCTCATCTTAATTCACTCAACTCAGCGTGGGGGCCCACTTTGATCATCATTCAGCATTGGAGGCCTCTCTGCAGCTAAGAAACTACATATTGGGCGGGGCTTTATGGCCTTGTTCGTCCCCAAACCATCAAATCCCACCCAAGGCCAATGGACCATCCAATGCTCCACCCTTCGCCCGCTCCGATTGCCGTGGTGGGCAGGTAAACTTCCGGCCATCATGTAAAGAATTCGATGTGTGACCTAGCGAGCCCCATTTAATACTCAATAGTTTGCCATTAATAAATCCTCATGTCAGCAGCACTGCCTCTGAAAATCAGGGTTAGGTCTCTTGAAGGAACACATCTTGAAGGGCCTTAATGTGGGCGGCACGGTGGCACAATGGGTTAGCGCTGCTGCCTCACAACGCCAGGGACCGAGTTCGATTCCCGTCTTGGGTCACTGTATGTGCAGAGCCTGCACGGTGGCACAGTGGGTTAGCACTGCCGCCTCACAGCGCCAGGGACCAGGTTCGATTCCTGGCTGAGGGTCACTGTCTGTGCGGACTTTGCACATTCTCCCCATGTCTGCGTGGGTTTCCTCCGGGTGCTCCGGTTTCCTCCCACAGTCCGAAAGACGTGCTGGTTAGGTTCATTGGCCGTGCTAAATTCTCCCTCAGTGTTCCCCAGTCACTATTTAAATCCTACCTCTGACCAAGCTTTTGGACAGCTGTCCTAATACCTCTGATGTGGCTCAGTGAACAAGTACGATTGAAGCATTAGTCAAGAGTTTATGTTCTCAGGATAAATGGGCGTTACTTATAGGTCTTCTATTGAAAAGGCAATGGCAAAATAAGGCTCCATGCAACATCGACGTGTCATTCTAGGGTAGCTAGAATTTCTCCTTAAATCATTCCCAATTATAATCTGATTAACTCATGGCAGATGTGTCCCTTACATTTGGTTCATGAAGTATTTGTCAGTCTGCCTTTCAACTAAGTCATAAATCTAATTGCGGATAGTATTCCCATGTCCCTCATGAAGAATATCAAAACACATTATTCAGCCCAGTACGTGGTTGAAATTCCCCTCTCCAAAACCTTCTCACACTGGAGCAAATCGTGAGGGGCTGCTTTGGATACTGTAATTGTTTGCTCACTAACTATTAAGTTATGTTCAGGCCTCGATCTGATCTAGCCGGCACGGTGGAGCAGTGGTTAGCACTGCTGCCTCATAGCGCCAAGGACCCGGGTTTGATTCCCGGCTTGGGTTACTGTCTGTGCGGTGTTTGCACGTTGTCGGCGTGGGGGTGCTCTGGTTTCCTCCCACAGCCTGAATTGTTTAATAGTACTCACCGAGGTTACAGGTGGCATTGGGTGTGCGTATGTGGAGTTGTGAAAGGAAAATAAAGTGAGTTTGTGAAGAAGCTGGACTTGCGCCATGTATTACTAGACTGCAACTGAGAGGCTGACATGAATGGCGTGCTGGTTAGGTGGATTGGCCGTGCTAAATTCTCCCCCAGTGTACCCGAATAGAGTGTGGCGACTGGGGGATTTTCACAGTAACTTCATTGCAGTGTTAATGTAAGCCTACTCGTGACACTAATAAATAAGCTTTAAAATGTGCGGCCAGTTTTTATTTCTCTCTTCGTTGACCAGCATGGACACGATAGGCTGAATGGCCTCTTTCTGTGCCTAACTGTTCTATGATTTCTATGGTTTAATGTGCATTGAATGACCTTAGGCATCGTTGTGAGCTCATTGAATCTTTTCCGGCACTGTGCGGCAGCTATTGGGTCAGTGCAGTTTGAGCTAGTTGTACAAAGAGCAAATAAAATTACAGCGCAGGAACAGGCCCTTCGGCCCTCCAAGCCTGCACCGACCATGCTGCCCTAAAACCCCCTCCCCTTCCGGGGACCGTATCCCTCTATTCCCATCCTATTCATGTATTTGTCAAGACGCCCCTTAAAAGTCACTATCATATCTGCTTCCACCACCTCCCCCGGCAACGAGTTCCAGACACCCACCACCCTCTGCGTAACAAACTTGCCTCGTACATCTCCTTTAAACCTTGCCTCCCCACCGCACCATAAACCTTTGCCCCCTAGTACCTCCATCCCCACACGCTTCTGGGCCTTCCAGTCCTGAGTGCATATCGAGCAGTCTTTCCAGCCCTCGCTTCTGCCGAACAGCATCTCCACAGATGGATTGGAGGCCGAATGGCCTCCTTCAGCACGATTCTGCTCCATGACCTGTTCCGTCTTCAACAACCGCCTCTCATGATGGACAATTATGGAGCAGCGGTGGTAAATTTAGAATGTCTGCCTCATTCTAATGGAAGGAACATGTGCCAAGCAGGCAGTGGGAACCTAAGAACCGGGGAAAAGATATTTAAGATGCGGGTGAAGAATGTGAGTTCTAGATATTTTTTGTGCTGCATAACCTCACGCAGGGATGGTACACGAGGATTAACAGGAGATTATCACCTTCTAACAGAGGAGTGGAACTCAGTATGAAAAAGAATGACCAGAAATATGATCCAATTTGTTAGTCAGTTGTCATAACCAGACTGACCACAGATATGATACTATTTGTTTGAGTTCTTCAAGTTCCCACAGCTGTCTCCCTCTGTCACACTCTTTCATCCTTCCTTTCATGCAGTTAATCCCACCATCCCAATGTCTGTTTATTTGTCTGCTCAGTTTGGCTCACTCCCTCGCCCAGTGATGCGGCTCCTCCGCCACAGATGTGCATTTATATAGCGCCTTCAGGACATCCCAAAGCACCTCACAGCTGACCCAAGCCGGGAATCGAACCCGGGTCCCTGGCGCTGAGAGGCAGCAGTGCCAACCACTGTGCCACCGCGCCACCCTGGTGGCGTCCCTACCTCCAAGCCAGATGTGATGGGTTCAAGTCCTGACTCATGACTTGACGTCATGGAAGGTGCATGCATACTTGAGAAAGGATATACCGGCACAGGAGGGGGTGCAGAGGAGATTCACTAGGTTGATTCCGGAGTTGAGAGGGTTGGCTTATGAGGAGAGACTGAGTAGACTGGGACTATAGTCATTGGAATTCAGAAGAATGAGGGGGAGATCTTATAGAAACATATAAGATTATGAAGGGAATAGATAAGATAGAAGCAGGAAAGTTGTTTCCACTGGCGGGTGAAACTAGAACTAGGGGGCATAGCCTCAAAATAAGGGGAAGCAGATTTAGGACTGAGTTGAGGAGGAACTTCTTCACACAAAGGGTTGTGAATCTGTGGAATTCCCTGCCCAGTGAAGCAGTTGAGGCTACCTCATTGAATGTTTTTAAGGCAAGGATGGATAAATTTTTGAACAGTAAAGGAATTAAGAGTTATGGTGAGTGGGTGAATCCACGAAAAGATCAGCCATGATCTTATTGAATGGCGGAGCAGGCTCGAGGGGCCAGATGGCCTGCTCCTGCTCCTAGTTCTTATGTTCTTCTGTTCTAACGTAGTCAAACAGGTTGACTATTGGCCTTCAAACCCTTCCAAGACACCTGATGTCAGGGGTAAGAAGTGGGAAAAGTTTCCCACTCGGCCATACTCTAGAAGGTCGTTGCAAACTACTGCTGTACTTTGCTAACCATAATCATGGACCAATCCAATGGACATCCATGGTTGCCAATGCTCTCTTTGGACATGGGCCCAAAGGAGGGGGAGAGCCTTTATCCAAAAATGTGTTCTTGCCAAGGACCAACCACCCCCCCTCCCCGCCAAACCCCCTGCTCCCCCCCTGCCCCCCCCCCGCCACCCACCCCCCACCGCGCACCCCCCCCCCCCCCCCCCCCTTCCTTTGCCTTACTCTACCGAATCCCTGGGAAGTAGGCACTGGAAAACTGGAGGTAAACTCATGGAGAAACTTCCCATGATTTCCTGGTCTGTGCTCCTGGGAGCTCCCATTTGTCCCATAGGTATTGAGTGTAGTCAAAAACATTTCATCCCAAATTAATATCTGCAGTAATTCCTGGAGATTTCTGCAAGGCATTGATAGACTCGAGTGCACAGTCATGGAGTCCGTTGTGTGACCAGTGTAACATTCAAACCAGCCGAGAAAGAAATCAGCTTGGATCAACCAAACTTGGCAACATGAGGAGGCCATTCAGCCCCTCAAACCTATTCCCCAGAACTAGATCATGACTGACCTGCATTTTGAGTCCACTTACTTGCCTCGATTCCATATCCCTCGATGCCCATATGGAAGATAAATCTCGTCATTATAATTTGACCCCCCTCCTCTGCCCCCAGGGGTCGGGGGGGGGGGGGGGAGAGGACCGGATTTCCACTAGCGTTACTCGGAAGAAATGGTCCCCTGAAAATCACCCCTGACCGGCCTAGCTCCAGGTTTTGTCCCATCGTTCTGTGCTCCCCTACCAGGGGAAATACTTTCTGTCTCTCCACCCTGCCGAATCCTTCAATCTTATTTAACACCTCAGTTAGATCACCCCTGAGTCCTCGATACACAAGGGGGTGAATTTCTGTGGGGCTATTCCCACTCATCCATCATATTTTCACGGACGATTTGTGGAAAAATTGGGAACAAAATGCAAGAGAAACACTGCAGCCCCGATGGATAAGTGGGGGAAGCCTTGCAGAAATTCATCCCCATAATGCAACTTGTATGTGCAGGGAACAATGAATATTAACTGATGTGAATGTCTTTCAGCCCAAACTCCATTTTGCTCTTCCTCCAGACCCTCACTAATACCTTTCGATGACCAGAATCCCCTACAGTGCAGAAAGAGGCCATTTGGCCCATCGAGTCTGCACCAACTCTCCGAAAGAGCATCGCACCCTGGCCTTGCCCATTGCCCAATCCCTATAACCCCATGCATTTACCATGGCTAGTCCTCCTAACCTACACATCTTTGGACACTAAGAGGCAATTTAGCATGGCCAATCCACCTAACCCGTACATCTTTGGACACTAAGGGGCAATTTAGCATGGCCAATCCACCCAACCCGTACATCTTTGGACACTAAGGGGTAATTTAGCATGGCCAATCCACTTAACCTGCACATCTTTGGATACTAGGGGACAATTTAGCATGGCCAATCCACCTGACCAACATATCTTTGGACTGTGGGTGGAAACTGGAGCACCCAGAGGAAACCCACGCAGACACGGGGAGAACATGCAAACTCCACACAGACAGTGACCCAAGGTTGGAATCAAACCCGGTCCCTGGCGCTGTGAGGCAGCAGTGCTAACCACTGTGCCACCCTTCCCGTCTAAATTCCTCAGCCCCTCCATCTCTCTTAACATCCTCTTTTGAAGCCATCTCTTCGAGCTTCCGCTCATCTCTCCACAGGCTCAGCAACTTGTCTTCCTCAAACCACAACGAAGCATCTTTACCAAAAGATGCCACTGTCTAAATAAAACCTGTCGATCCTCGGCCGTTCCGATTGGGAGCGGCTGTCGATATTTGGGAGCCGAGGCAGTCTGCGATTAGGACTCTGCGGCAGCGATCTAGGAGAGGATAAATCCTTCGTTCATGGATCACTGACTGATGTCTAATCACTTTCGTTCTCCCCACCCTACCCCATAATCCTACAGCACATGTGTGACTGTCCGTCAACCCGTACTGTGAGATCACTATACCGAGGGCCCTGGGGAAACTTAGTCACTGTAGCCATCGCCTATTATAGTATTGCTTGTCTGCATATAGGGCTGTGGGGAGGGGGAGGAGGGGGGTGGGGGGGGGGGTGTGTGGGGGCTGATGGTAGATTACTAGACCAAGCAGTGCACTGGAAAGTGTGCTGTTCTTTTACTTGAGATATCCTGAACATGTCTTCTGACCTTCTCAGCTGAGAGGTAAGTGTCTGAAACTTAAAGACAACTGGTCCCTAAGTTCCTTTTCTGAATTGATTGCAAATGTCTACACAGCACACACACACACACACACACACAAATACAGGAGATTGCTCTGAAGTTTAGCTCTAAAAATGGTGGTCAGTACACAATTCTTGCTAATGATGCATACTCGATACCAATTTTACAATTCAAGAGCCTACTTAGTCTGATATTAAATGCCCAGCTCCCTCATAAACAACGGCGGCACAAGAATGGATTCACAGCACAGCACAACTCAGAATTCTCCCCTGTTAACCTTGGGCCTCTCATTCACAACAAGGTGACAAAGCAATGGGCTGCACTGGAACAATCAAATCTTGTCCCTGCGGATGACTGTTGTACTGGCAAAGGTACGGCCACACTCATTTTGACCTGGTGATGCAAGGTTTCTATTTAGAGAGCAGAAAATCAACCAGGGATCATGTGCTGTCCTGGCCTCTGCTCCGTTATCTGCATGTGAAAACAAGTTATTTGGAAATTAAAGCACGTCCAGATCTGAAAGCATTTGTCATGCTTTTGGTCGGCTTCAGATTGTTTTCGACAGGGCTGAGACATTCATTCTAGAAGATAGAGTAAGTTGCCCATCTAAATAACTACCCAAATATAAAAATAGCTGACAGGCCTGTTTGTTTCATCTGTGTGATACTCGACACTGACAGTATCGCAATCCTGTACTCGCTTCCCCATCTCATCAACTCTTTTTTGGTTTCTGCTTTCCTGGAGTCTATTTAAGTACCTCTCACTGACCCTGACACCCCCTGCAAATATTTTTTTTTTCAGTCCCGACCCGTGGCTCGTACGAGATTTTCAAGAGATCTGGCGAGTACCTTTCTATTCAAAAACGCTTTTTTGAGTGTGGTAAGATGGCACAGAAAGAGTAACAGAAAATCACTTGCTTTTCACCACAGCTGCCCTGAACTGTGTGCAAAGCATTCACAGGTCAAATCAAGAAGGAACAATAAGGAATGCAAGCTCTCCGACTGCGACCAGGAGAAAGAATCCAGTGATGGTAAGTTCACCTCTCGCTTCTTTTCAAAGTCCAACGGGGAGAAGAGACCTCCCGAAATCTCCAATGTCGACATGTCAAAACCTGAGCCGTAAACAAGAATAACCGGGTACAATTAATTGGAGTTGGAAGCAAGATTGTGGAATTTTTGAGTTGAATGCATTTTGCTCTAATGCGTCAAGTGTAACTTAACGAAATAGCAGAGGCGGATAAGTCATCTCCAATCTTTCTTGACCGTCTGAGTGTTGCTTAAGCCATGCCATGTGTGCTCTTGGAACCCTCTGCGCTGAATGTGTAGCTGACTATACCATGTGTAGCAAAAGAGTCATGAACAGAGAAAGGATCTGTCAACTGTGGACTGCTTTGGCTGAAATAAACGTTTGCCTGGTTGAATTATCACAAGTTGTGCGCTTGTACATTTGGTCATTGTTAGTGTTGTTTGTGACATATTGTACCATCTGTACTTTAACAGCAGATTTATCAAATTTCACAAGTTGCCGCAGAAACTTTGGGTGGTTATTGGCTACAACGCAGAGCTAACTGAGCTGCGAGAAACTATGATTTTAATGGCAAAATAGGTAACATCTCTGTTAAGCAAGCCTTTAGTTGGGCAGCACGGTGGCACAGTAGTTAGCACAGCTGCCTCACAGTGCCAGGGATCCTGGTTCAATTCCAACCTCTGGTGACTCTCTGTGTGGAGTTCCCATGTTCTCCTTGTGTCTGCGTGGGTTTCTTCCGGGTGCTCCAGTTTCCTCCCACACTCCAAAGATATGCAGGTCAGGTGGATTGGCCATGCTAAATTGCCCCTTTGTGTCCAAAGATTTGTAGGTTAGGTGGATTAGCCATGCTAAATTGCCCCTTTGTGTCCAAAGATGTGCAGGTTAGGTGGATTGGCCATGCTAAATTGTCCCTTAGTGTCCAAAGATTTGTAGGTTAGGTGGATTGGCCATGCTAAATTGCCCCTTCGTGTCCAAAGATTTGTAGGTGGATTAGCCATGTTAAATTGCCCTTTTGTGGCCAAAGATTTGCCGGTTGGGTGAATTGGCCATGCTAAATTGCTTCTTAGTGTCCAAAGTTGTGCAAATTAGATGGATTAACCATGATAACTGTATGGAGTTATGGGGATTGGGCATGGGAGGGGGTCTGTTTAAGATACAATTAGAGAGTCGGTGTCGACTCGATGGGCCAAATGGCCTCCTTCGGCGCTGTAGGGATTCTATGATTCCAGTGCGCCTTCTGTTTCTTCCACAGATGATGGAGGGTCTCTGTGTTGTTTTAGATTTTACAGCAAAGTGTTGAATGTTTCAAGCAGCCGGAACTACCTATTGTCATGTTTAAGTTGTATAAGTATGTAGGTCAGTGTGGATGTAAAGGGTAGGGATATATCCTTAGCTAGGGTGTTTGATAATACAAGCATCTTGTTCTCCGGTTTTCAACCAACTGTTAAGATACCATCTTTATTCCACAATATTCTACAGGCTCACATAATACTAGTTAGTTTAGCTAGTTTAATCAGTCTTTTCCTTTTTGACGTGGCTTCTTTGTCCAAGTAAGTTATCACAGAATTGTTGCGGTGCAGATGGAGGCCATTCGGCCCATCATGGCTACACCAGCTCTCCATCGACCATCATGACTTAGTGTCATTCCCCTGCCTTTTATCCTGTACCCCTGCACATTGTTTCTATTCAAGTAATCGCCTAATGCCCTCTTGAATGCCTCGATGAACCTGCCTCCACCACACTTCCAGGCAGAGCTTTCCAGACCCCAACCATTCACTGTGTGAAAAAAGTTTTAATTTTATGTTCACCTGATGTTAATCATTTGGTAACCCATTCAGTAGTGTCCCTTAGCAACCTTGTCCAAATGTAGATGTGTCGGGGATTATTATCGCTTGTGCTTGTATAAGTTCAAGTACAGACTATTTGCACCATTCTATATTTGCAAAGCCCAACACAAACTGGTAACATTAACATTGATCTATAGCTCCCAACGTTAAGACAATAGAGACAACGGATTTCTTACCTGGAGCATTTCCAAGACCACCCTGACTTCTGAACAGTTGCATTCTTGTTTTGATTGGAATCAGGAACACTCATATGGTTTTGGGAGATGTTGTTCTGATTCTTTCAGTCTGTTAATCAAGAGGTTGAACTCCAGTGTGAGACATGAGGGGGAATGTCTGTAACGTCCTTCTCAAGACAGCGCCAAGATCAAGCTGTGTGGAACCTGTCGCACTTGTAGTTAATCTGGAGCATTAAGGAATGTCTAAAAAGGTTATGATCTGCAAATAGAGAAGGGAATTCATTATCCTTCGTACAATCATAGAATCCCTACAGTGCAGAAGGAGGCCATTTGGCCCATCGCGTCTGCACCGACTACAATCCCACCCAGGCCCTACTCCCGCAACCCCACATATTTACCCTGCTAGTCCCCCTGGCACTAAGGGTCAATTTAGCATGGCCAATCCACCTAAGCCGCGCATCTTTGGAGTGTGGGAGGAAACCGGAGCACCCGGAGGAAAGCCACTCAGACACGGGGAGAATGTGCAAACACCACACAGACAGTGTACCCGAGGCCAGAATTGAATCTGGATCCCTGGCGCTGTGAGGCAGCAGTGCTAACCACTGTGTCACCCTGCCGCCAATGGATTGATACAAGCTAGAATTATACTATTATGGTTGAAAACGTAGGCTTTAGTTCTTGCCTTGTTATTCAGCCCTTTGTCTGTTACATGAACACTTCTGCCATTTCTTTAAATGGACTCTTCCCATTCTCAGCAGGCCAAAGATTAAGGGTGGGATTTTCCAGCCGCGCTCACCCCGAGAATGGAAAATCCCATCCAAGGTCAACGGAGCTTCCCATTGTCCGATTCTCACCCACCACGAGCCTTCGCTCATCTCCCCTCACCTTTAACAACTTGTCTTCCTCAAGCCACAGTGAAGCATCTTTATCCAAAGACACCACTGTCTAGATGAAATGGCGGGCGTGACGGGAAAATTCCAGTCTACAAGATTCCTTGAGGGGGAAGATGGGTCAGTAAACTGCGTGATTAGCCACAGTGAAGATGACCAGAGAGAGAGAGCAATCAATCTGGTGGCAGAATTGGGTATCAGTTTGACCCCTGATGACCCTGGCCAATCAGACTTGAACCACAAGGCGGGCCATCCAATTGGAGGGACTGAACTTTGGAGAACGAATCAGCTGAGCGCTGTCTTTTTGAAATGACGCGTTCTCCAGAATTACAAGTCGACCAGGTTACAAGTGTGTCCAGCCATGACTGCGGTAAAGGACGTGGAGTTTGTCTTTCTGATTAGCCCAGTACTATCTTGCCATCCAGGCATATTTAGGGCAGTGACCAGGAGTTTTCCTTTACGCATGGAGTGATGAATACAATGGAACAGATTTCCAGATATTGTCACCAAGACAAAATGCTTTGAGCTGTGGGAGAAGCAATTGGATGCTAGAACAGGGAGACAATATGGGGGCTGTATGTATTATATGCCCCCGCCAGGCATGTTTTAGGCAAGGGCCTTTATTAAATAGGCCCACCCCATCATCTTCCTGCCCACCTCTGAGCTCTCCCCCATGGGTGGATGGGTTCCAGAATGGACAGCCCACCCCACCATATTCAAATAATCAAGAGTCAATTAGGTTTCTTTTAATCAAGCCAATTGACCCTGATAAAATGCTGCCCATGCCATTAAAGGTTCGACGCGGGCAGCTGAGCAGGGGTGGGCAGTCTGGTTTTCTTTTATGAACTATGGAAAGGAAGGAACAAAGGGTGCAAAGAAGGTTCACCAGGATGCTGCCTGGTCTCGAGGGTGTTGGCTACGAGGAGAGGTTGAATAAACTAGGATTGTTTTCACTGGAAAGGCAGAGGCTGAGGGGAGACCTGATAGAGGTCTACACAATGATGAGAGGCATAGACAGGGTGGATAGTCAGAGGCTTTTTCCCCAGGGTGGAAGTGTCAATTACAAGGGGTCACAGGTTCAAGGTGAGAGGGGGAAGTTTAAGGGAGATGTGCGGAGGAAGTTTTTCACGCAGAGAGTGGTGGGTGCCTGGAACGCGCTGCCAGAGGAGGTGGTGGAAGCAGGCACATTAGCAACATTTAAGAGGCATCTGGATGGGTACATGAATAGGGAGGGAATAGAGGGATGCGGACCAAGTCAGGGCAGAAGGGTTTTTTTAGTTTAGTTAGGGCATCATGATCGGCACGGGCATGGAGGGCCGAAGGGCCTGTTCCTGTGCTGTACTGTTCTTTGTTCTTTGTTTTTTTTTGTTCAATCTCCATGAACTGCTCAAGGGATAGCACCCTCTCTCCCCATTCCCAAGATTGAAGGCCCCCTTCCTTCCTTCCTACCCACTCACAGCAATAAACCTAACTCATTTCCCCCAACCTTTCTCCCTACCCAAACCCACCCTGCCCAAGACCCCAAACCTAACTGCTCGGGGGAGAGCCTTTTCTCCCTTCTTCTCCTGCAGTCCCGGCTTCGGCCTGTTGGGACAGCTGGGACTGATAGAGCTGCCAGCCGATTGGATGGGCCTGCAGGTCCAGAGGGCGGGGCTTCCTCCCCACGGAGGGGCGGAAGGCCCGCGGCCCTTGTTTAGTCCACCCATAGAGGTGGGATTTTCCGGCCGCAAAAACCGGAAAATTCTGCCTGAGGTCAACAGACCACATGGCATGGTCCACCCCCCCACGCCCCCCCCCCCCCCCCCCACTCTCCTTCGTTGACCTCAGGTGGGATTTTACAGCTCCAGGATGTAAAATCCCACCCTTTATGTCATGACAAAGGCAATGGCAACATTTACTAAGAAGGAATTCTGGACAGCGGTGAGGAGAATCTTTTTCTCTCAGAGGGTCTTGAGTCTCTGAAACTCTCTTCCTCAAAAGGCAGTGGAAGCAGAGTCTTTGAATATTTTTAAGGCAGAGCTGGATAGATTCTTGATCAACAAGGAGGTGAAAGGTTATCGGGGGGTCGGCAGGAATGTGGAGTTGAGGTTACAGTCAGATCAGCCACGGATGATGACTCTGATTTGTGCTGTTCCTGTCCAGCTCTGGGTCTCCTGTCCTAGGAAAAGGCGGTGGGTTCGGGGTAGAGAGAAGTTTGCAATCTGTCTCTCTGACTGCTTTCAAAGTCATAGAGTCATAGAGGTTTACAGCATGGAAACATGCCTTTCGGCCCAACTTGTCCATGCCGCCCTTTTTTTTAAAACCCCGAAGCTAATCCCAATTGCCCGCATTTGGCCCATATCCCTTCATACCCATC